>NW_024379091.1:0-19518 GCF_016835505.1 Polypterus senegalus
TCACTCTCAGGTCACCGACCCCTTGTGGGGAAGTGCTGCCATCAGGCTTCTCTACTGTCGGCCCTGTCGGGCCATGTCCTCATAAAGGCGTCCAGCTCGTCCTGTGCCCCAAATAGCCCGGCTGCCCTCTCATGGCGAGAGTAACAATGTCCAAGTCAGGGACTATCCGGACATCTGTGACAATACATATAGATAAATATATAGATATAGATAGATAGATATGTGTATGTATATGTGTGTGTATATGTATATATATATTTTGTTTATATGCAGTGTGTGTATATATATATATATATATATATATATATATATATATATATATATATATATATACCAGCAACACTCATGCCAATGACAAAACAATTACATTGTCAATCATGTTACGTTATTATTTAAGTGTTTCTTTCTTTTCATTACTTCTTTAACACACTACTTTTCCACTCGAAGCTCGGTATTTTGTTTAGTGTATATATATATGTATATATGTAGATATATATGTGTATTTATATGTAGATATGTACTGTATATATGTATATATGTGTCTGTATGTATATATGTGTGTGTTTTATATATATATATATATATATATATATATATATATATATATATATATATATATGTATGTATGTGTGTATTTATATATGTATGTGTATGTTGTCACAAAGTTGAGACATACTCAAAGAAGGTTTGGGGCAGCCCCCCGTATAATCTCGAAACCTGGCTGCAAAGTCGTTCTTTTCATAGAGATACAGCACTGAAGTGCATACGAGTCCAAGACAAGACTGAGGGAAAAGGGAAAAAGGGCAGGCTTTAAAGGGGAAGACAGGAAGTGAGGTCATAAGGATCGGGCACGTGTTCATCACTCATTGGATCAGGCCCGGACGTGATATCAGGGGGGTCAGAGCCGGTAAGGTCTGTTTCCATTGGTTCGGTACGGGAAGTGATGTCAAGAGAGCCAGGTGGAGTGTCCCAGGGATGGTCTACAGGGAAGTGAGAAAAAGAGTCAGTGCACTCTGCCACATCCCGGCATGCCTCAGAACTGCCTTCACTCAAGCCCTTTAGCTGCCTCCCATGCGCACGTGTGTGACAAGGCCCCCCCTTTGCCCAGACCCGTTGGGTTGGGCGACCCTAACCGAGATGTTGTGAACCCGAGAAAGAGCATCAGCGTTGGTATGGAGAGCACCCCGACGATGAACGAGCGAAAATTTGTACGGCTGTAGGTCAAGAAACCACTGGGTGACCCGTGGATTCGACTCCTTGTGCAGGGCCATCCACTGTAGCGGTGCATGGTCCGTGACAAGGGTGAACTCCCAGCCCAACAGGTAGTACCTAAGCTAAGTAATTGCCCATTTAATCGCCAAAGCCTCCCTTTCCACCACTGCATACCTGGTCTTCGATGTTAATGTTGATTTATTTTGTTTTATAATTGTGTCTTTCATTTTTCTATTCTTTAATATGTAAAGCACTTTGAGCTACTGTTTGTATAAAAATGTGCTATATAAATAAATGTTGTTGTTGTTGTTGTTGTTGTTCTCCCAGTCTAACAGTTTCCGGCTTAGGATCATGACGGGGTGTTCCACACCATCGACACTTTGGCTCAGCACAGCGCCCAGGCCTGTGTCCGAAGCGTCCGTCTGGAGGATGAAAGGCAAAGAAAAGTTAGGTGCCATCAAAATAGGTGCAGACGTAAGGGCCTGTTTTAAGTCACCAAATGCAGCATCTGTCTTCTCAGTCCATACCGCAATGTTCGGGGCCCTCTTCTTTGTTAAATCAGTCAAGGGCGCCTCTCTCTCCAAGAACCGGGGTACAAACCGGCAGTAGTACCCGGCTAACCCGAGGAAGGCTTGGACCTGCCGCTTGGTTCACGGACGGGGCCATTTCAAAATGGCATCAACTTTGGAGCACTGTGGCCTTACGGTACCCCGACCCACCAGGTAGCCTAAATATTTGGCCTCGCTTAACCCAAAGAAGCAATTCTTGAGATTAATCTGGAGCCCGGCCTTACCAAGTGTTCGCAATACCGCTCGGACATACTGTAGGTGTTCCCTCCATGTGCTGGAATAGATGACCACGTCATCCAGGTAGGCAGCACTGTATGAGTTATGAGGCTGGAGCACTTTGTCCACCAGACGCTGGAAAGTTGCTGGAGCCCCGTGTAACCCAAATGGAAGGACACGATACTGCCAGTGTCCGCTAGGGTACTAAACGCGTTTTTTTCCTTCCGTGGAGTCCGTTAAAGGAACCTGTCAGTACCCTTTTGTCATGTCAAGTGTGGTCCAAGCCTCTCGAGGAGGTCGTCCACTCGTGGCATTGGATAAGCATCGAATTGGGTGACTTGATTAAGCCGACGGAAGTCGTTGCAAAACCTCCAACTCCCATCAGGCTTACCAACAAGCACAATTGGGCTGGACCAGGGACTATAACTTTCCTCAATTACACCTAGTTCCAGCATGCGCTTGATCTCAAGCTCCACTTTAGCCCCTTTTGCCTCGGGACGACGATACGGGCGTTCTCGGACAATAACCCCGGGCTCTGTCACAATGTTGTGCTCAACCAGAGAGGTCCTTCCGGGATTTTCACTGACTACCTCCCGGACAGCCCGGATAACTGTTTCCAACTCCTGCTGTTGTCTGGGACTTAAGTCCCATACCGAAGTTAAGGCGGTGTGTGAGCGAAGAGTGAGCGGGGCTGACCGGAGGAGGGATTGGGGTCCTTGTCCTTCCACGGTTTCAGCAAGTTCACATGATAAACCCGCTCCTTTGGCCGATGATTGGGTTGACTCATCAAATAGTCGACCAGCCCCTTCCTCTCCTTAACTTCGTAGGGGCCTTGCCAATGGGCAAGCGACGAACCTCCTCATTGATTCCCAGCCAGTAGGAACGGAGCTTGATCCGCTCCAGAGTTTTCTCGGTGCTCAAGTGGCCACCTAGAGGTGGGCCTGTGCTAGCTCGCAGACCTGCCGCTGGAAGGTACGCAGAATTAGCAGCAGCTTTCTCTCCTGCCCATCATGCATTGCTACACGGTAAAGAAGGTCGCTGTCTAATACAAAGTGAGGGCCCTGTGGCATTGACTGATCAGTGCGCTGGCCATTGACAAGGACCACTGCATTTTTTGCAAACTTCAGGGAGTCGCATTCCATTTATCCCTTCTAAAAGAGCCAGCGTCCTTTAAATTGAAACTGCAACAAGGAGAGAGGTCAGGCCAACCTCAAGGGTGTGGTTTCCTCCCGTTCTGTCTCGGCTTTGGTGGATGACGTACCAGCACGCGACGGCCCGGGGGTTGCCACGCCACTCAGGGAAGCCGCTTCGTCTCTCTCTGCCGGCTGATTACACGGCGTGGAGGCAGCCTGAAATGGCTCATGCCCGTCTATAACGAGGCCCAAAGTAATCCCGGAGTGGTATGTGTCTCACGCTTTTAATTTCAAGCCAGTTCCGCTAGTATCACGGGTGTGGAGGATCAGGAAGGATTGCCACCCGGGTTTAAATTTCCGATCTGATCCCGTAACTGATACACAAGTGGCGCCTGTACCAGCCGGTTTTCCCGGGACACAGGTTATACCGACCTTATACTTCAACCACTGTCGCGGTAGCACAAAGCGGCGGGCAACAAAGGAAGTATGTGCTGCGGTGTCCAACAGAGCAGACGTTTTAAACCCGTTAACGACCACCGCGCCTGTGTGTAGTACCGCCAACGGGTTTATACGAGCACACCAACCCCTCCTCCCTTTCCACTTGTATTCCGCCTCATTTCCAAAGCGGTTTGCTCGCCCTTCGGAGGACGCCCGGCACAAGCGCTGGGTTGTATGGGGGCTAGGTGTTGGGACATACCCTGTTGAGTTTGGCTAAAGGATGGTTCAGCTCCCCCAGATTGTGAGGCCCTCCTTTGTTTCTCTATGAGCTCTGCCATGTTGTTAAAGTCTGTACCCCAGACCGGCTGGGTGAATCCCCGGGGTAGAGTGTCTAGCAGCAGGTAGCAAGCCACCTCCTCTATTATTTGGTAGGGCTTCAGTTCCTGTGGCCATAGCCACTGCACTACCTTTGCCCATAGGGACCATGCTTGTTGAGGGGTCGGCTGCTCTGGGTCGAACCAACAGTTTTTTAGGTTAGTCACCTGCCAGTCTGGGGCACCCCTAGGTGGAAATCGGGGCTCTGGCTTTACAGGGAGGTGGGCACTCTCCTCCGAGAGAGAGCAAACAGCACTTGCTTCCCTCCCAGCAGCCCACGTCTGTGAGCCCCTCCCGAACACTCCCTGGCCTGCCTAGTAGAGCTTGCCAGGAGCAGAGCCTGTACCAGGCCACTCCGAAACACGGGACACCCTCCCCGCCTGAAAACTCGGCCCCGGTACGCTCCCACCTGGTTGGGTTGCAGGTCCTGTCCCCTTCTCTTCCAGGACTTCTCAATCCTGCCGGCTACGCCAATGTCACAAAGTTGAGACATACTCAAAGAAAGGTTTGGGGCAGCCACCCGTATAATCTCGAAACCTGGCTGCAAAGTCGTTCTTTTCATAGAGATACAGCACTGAAGTGCATACGAGTCCAAGACAAGACTTAAGGAAAAGGGAAAAAGGGCAGGCTTTTAAAGGGGAAGACAGGAAGTGAGGTCATAAGGATCGGGCACGTGTTCATCACTCATTGGATCAGACCCGGACGTGACATCAAGGGGGTCGGAGCCGGTAAGGTCTGTTTCCATTGGTTCGGTCCCGGAAGTGATGTCAAGAGAGCCAGGTGGAGTGTCCCAGGGATGGTCTACAGGGAAGTGAGAAAAAGAGTCAGTGCACTCTGCCACATCCCGGCATGCCTCAGAACTGCCTTCACTCAAGCCCTTTAGCTGCCTCCCATGCACAGTGTGACAATGTATATATATGTAGATGTGTATATGTATATATATGTATATATGTGTATATATAGATATGTGGATATGTATATATATGTATATATATATATGTTAATATGTGTGTGTGTGTGTGCATATATGTATGACAGCAACACTCATAACATTGACAAAACAATTACATTTACAATCATGTTACGTTATTTTTAAAATGTTTAATTTCCTTTTTCATAACTTCTTTAAAACACTACTTCTCTGCGCGCCGGGTATTTTGCTAGTTATTTAATAAAACACCTATATTTGACCCACATTGGGTTTCCTTGGATTCATTCTGGTTTGGGAGCAGTTTGAGAGCACCCTTCCAGACAACAATAAATAAACTGTTTATTAGAATTAGTCTCCCTTCTTTCAGGCTAAATTATGAATAATATGCTTTAGGTATTTTTACAGTACTGGCTTAAAAAAATCATTATGCATTCATATTTGCATCCATCATTTTGTTAATCATTTTAGAAATCCATACATCTTAGCATATTAAAAATCAACAAATCAAATTTACATTAAATCATCATGATGAGCTTAATGTTAATTAAAATTACAGAATTTAAATAAACAGTTAATGAATGACATTATGTCCAGGATATACTGCCTGTGTTTTTTTTTGTGATGAATAAGAGGTAAATGTTTCTCCAAAGACCTGCATGTGGCTTCATGCTGTAGGAGTAATAATGGTATATCCATAAATATGTAATTTTAAATTCTTGTCATGGTTTTGTTGCCAGCTATCAACCCTTGACAAAATAACTAACTTAATTAATTACAATAATAAAAAGTACAATTTTAATATGTAAACATATACAACAATTTAAAGACCTTTTACATTTTTGTTTCTGTTATCACATGCATAAATTGATTAGTCTTCATCATTTTCTAGCCTGCTTCGTCCTGAACAGGGTCATGGGGGGCTGGAGCTTTTCCCAGCTAGCACAGGGCACAAGACATAGCCAGTGCCCATAGCCAGTCCATCACAGGGAAAACACACACCTGGGCCAGTTTAATGCTGCTGGTCCACCTAACCTACATGCCTTTGGACTATGGTAAGAAAAACATAGAGATATGGGGAGAACATGCAAACTCCACACAATGAGGACCCAAACAAAAACCCTGGTATCCTTATTGTGAGGCACTACAGTGTTTAAATACTTAAAAACATAAAATTATCATTTAAAAAAGTATTTTTTAAAGATTTGCATAATTAAAAAATAGGACTATAGATGAGTGCAGTAATTAGAAAATCTGTTGTGATAAGGTATGTATTCAGCACTTTAAAGAAATATTACACAACTGTGCTTGATATCTACATTATAAAACCAATTAAAACTTGTCCATCTATTTTGTCTACCTTCTTTAATGGATCAGGGTCACTATGAACAATAAACTTTAAGAATTATCACTACTCTAGCTGCAAAAGTACTTTTCAGAGTGTCATATAATTTATTATATAAAGATTCTGTTCAGTTAAATAAAAAAAGCCTGAAGAATTTTGTAAGACTATGAATGAGTCATGTGAATGCTCAAGGCTGTGTTTATGATTTTTTGTGTTCATAAGAAACAAGTCAATTTATTTATTCCTATATAGCACCATTTTTACTAATGCATTCTACTGTTGCATAAATTGGTAAGCTATTCAATAAATATTCAATAATCAGTAAAGAATGTCACTTTATTAAAAAAGTTAAAACTTTCTATTTAAATATAGTACATTGTAGAACATTTTTTAAAACTATGCTGTTATTTCAAAAGATTTAGTACATACCTGGTATTCCACTTGATTTAACTTTATTCATGGAACAAAAGATATATGGTTGCTTAATCCATAACCTATAAAACAACTGCTGTTACTTCATCTTAATACGTCAGGTGCAGTCAGTGCCACTGGGAGCCTGCAGGGGCCAGGCCTATTCATCCAGACATGTTCAACACGAATACCTAAGAGAAAGTTTTTCCTATACGTATATACACAAGAGTGCATGTGCTTCACATAATTAAAATGTATTAAATAAAGATAAATTGAAGAAAACATTTAAAATGTGTCAATGCTGTACAAGTTTGGATAGCACAACTAAAAAGCATGGGAAAAAAGAATGCTAACAAATGCACTCGTAATCAAGGAATCATCTCACCTTATCGGTCAGTCATAATTCACATTTGCCAGAATGCCCGCAGAACTATCATGCCAGTGCCAGTCAGTCACTGCTGGTAAAAGGAACAGGAATTTAATTTAGCAGACACATAACTGAATAAAAGGTTTGTCTGCATGTGAAAATGTAAACATGTTTTGTGGCATGTGACGATGTACCCATTGTATGTATAGCAACATATGTCCAGGTTAATTGCTGCCTGTAAAAATTAATACCTGCAGTCTGTATGGACAGGCGCCACTTTTAGACATTTTTGTGAGGGACTGAACATAATTTTGCTCTATGAATTATACGGTACACAGTTATTTTGTTTTTTATTTGTTTTTAATGTTTTCTTTCCTTTTGTGTTTAGTGTTTCTCTAATGGGATATGTTTTGTTTTGCCATTTTTTTTTTATTTTTTACAGCAAATATTTCAGTGGTAAAATCATAAATTGGGCCTATACATCATAACTGAAATAAATTTTATATGTGTACTATATAAGTAATCAAGGAACTATTACCAATGGTTTGCGGTCAGCTTACCATGATGGAAATTGGGTTCATTTCTCTAGGTACTCAGATGGCAGATAATGGCCACCAATTGTGACATTTGGGACCTAGTTAAGGAGTGCACTGCAAAAAATGCAAATGCAAAAACTAGACAAAAAAACCTTAACTCTTTCTGGGCAGATGTGGACTTTTTTCAAAAGTAGTGTTGACGGTGGTTATAAATTGTAAATTGTGATAAAACCTGCCGCTATGTTTTAGTTGGACTAAGTTTGCTTTGCAATGCAGTTAGCTTCATTGGTTTGACCAAGATTCCCTGCACTTGTGTGAGTAGTGCAGAGCAAACAATGGCAAAAATGGCATTGACATCTGCCGAGAGATTGACGTGAATGTGTAAAGTGAACTCCTCAGTAGATGACGTTATGCATATTATCACTAAATTGGACTCTGACTTGTTGGACTCTAATTTTGACAGATGTGATCAAAGACAAATGTAATGTACCAGCAACAGCTGATCAGTCCCCAGCAGGTTTGTGTAGCTGACATACCTACAGCAACATAAAAACCAGATTGCAACACATTGCGACTATGACCACCACTGCCGGCCCTCTCCCCGCCACCTGGTTAACTGGTGACCACAACAGGCAGCAATAGACATTTTATGTTGATTTCTGTGTGAAACCATTGCTTTGTGTGCTTTTCAGAAAACTGTGTTTTTTTGGAAAAAATACTCAATCCTTAAAGAATTAAATGGGAGTTGTTTTGCTTGTATTCAGCAAACAAAATTGCCAAATACACATTTTTGGATAAGTCAACGATTTTTACAATAAGGAAAACAAGATTTTATATCATGATTTAAATACTTTTCACTTGACTTAGATTTCATTTTTTGCAGTGTGGGATTAGGATGATGAGCTTTGTAAATCTATCAGACCACACAGTCTTAAGATGGCCCAAGGATGTTCCGTTAACATTGCTGACCTTAGAAGTTATTCTTGGTTGAAATTTAACAATTCCCCCTGTCAGACCCTGTGTATGTCCAGGTGAACTGGAGAATAGGCTTGATAGAAGTAGTGCAGCTAGACAGACTCAAGACACCCTAACCGATAAACAAGAATTAGAACCCTTGTTTAGGTGGGCACAATGGATGCCGAATGATGTGTTCTGTTCTTCCCTTTTTTCTTGGTAGTTTGTATTAAATCTTTTTGATCATCTCTGCATTATTTTCAAATGAATGCACTATCTACTGTGATATATTTTGAAATATTCTTCTTCTGTTCTGGGTTAAGGTAATATACATAATTATTTCCTTCCATCTCTTCATAACAAATTAAAAAAAAACTTTCGGTAACACTTTAGTTAAGGTACTGAAAATCCACATGTATTGTTCATTGACTCTTATGTAACAAGACCTTAAAACGGCTTCTTTTGGTTTTCATAACACATAAAACATCAGTAAATTGGTTACTCATCTCTGCGCAGTTTGGCATATTGATGTGATGGTAAAATTACTTGTTAATATAAAGATTTTGCAGGTTTTATACTAAATATACAATACCAAGACAAATGTGCCTCAGTTAAGCCACCTCAGACCACTCCAAAGTGAAGTTTTGTTAGTAGGTCACATTGCTGAGATGAATAAACACTTTACAGATGCTTTGTAAGAGTTATGAAGACCCAAAGAAGTGCTTGTTAAGGTCTTGTTGCATAGTAGTAAATGAGTAATAGATGCATTTTTGTAGTACTTAACACTAGAATTACCAAAGCCTACGAAAAAACTTGTAGATCCGCCCCACCTTAAATCGCTTCTTAAATCCGTTCACACCTCTCCGTCACACCTCATCTAAATGTGCTGATAAAGACAAGCTGCAAGCAGCTGGCTATTCCATCCCCCCACTGACTTAGAACGTACACAAACTTCTCCCAGCTCATGCCTTGATAGATTATCTAGGAGTGAAGTGGAGTTTTTAGAGTGGAAATAATGTTACAAAATGTAGGCATAAAAGTATAAAATGTGTGAAGCCTGAAGTCCAAACATCAAATAAACACATTCACAAAGGTTCAAGAACAATACAGCAGCTTCCGTGGCGTACTGTTAAGATTTGCTGACTCAAAGACCCGAGTTCGATTACCCGCTAGGGAGAAAATGTAATTTTTTTTTTCTTTTTAACCTTCGCCACTCTGCCTGCCTGCCTGAACTCCCTGTCTATCTAAATAGTAATAACAGTAATGTTATTATTATATAGCAGCTTCCCTGTCTGCCTATCATATAGTACCTTTCCTTCCATCTATCTATATATCTATCCCCTTAGCTGTTTTTTTTATAAATCTATTATACAGTACCTATGGGGTGCCAAACAGGCAATGACAATGATTTTCAGAATATATAAAGTCATTCCTGAATATATAAAGTCAGAGTTAGAATATATAAAGTCATTACTGGATATATAAGGTTAGCGTCAGAATATAAAAAGTCATTCCTGAATATATAAAGTCAGCATCGGAATATATAAAGTCATTACCGAATATATAAAGTCAGCGTTGGAATATATAAAGTCATTCCTGAATATATAAAGTCATCCATTTTCCAACCCACTGAATCCGAACACAGGGTCACGGGGGTCTGCAGGAGCCAATCCCAGGGCACAAGGCAGGAACCAATCCTGGGCAGGGTGCCAACCCACCACAGGACACACACAAACACACCAAGCACACACTAGGGCCAATTTAGAATAAGCCAATCCACCTAACTGGCATGTCTTTGGACTGTGGGAGGAAACCGGAGCACCTGGAGGAAACTCACGCAGACACAGGGAGAACATGCAAACTCCACGCAGGGAAGACCCGGAAGCGAACCCAAGGTCCCCTAACTGCGAGGCAGCAGCGCTACCACTGCACCAGCGTGCCGCCCTATATAAAGTCAGAGTTAGGATATATAAAGTCATTACCAAATATATAAAGTCAAGGTCGGAACATATAATCTCATTTCTGAATATATAAATTTAAAGTCAGATTATATTGATATTGATTGAAACGATTCAGGCACATTTTTAGTAAACTCAATGAGTTCCTAATACAACGTAATGAACTAAGTTAACAAAAACATCTTCAGAAAAATATTAAAAGAAAAACCCACTGTTCAGTTAATTCATTCAAAATGATGTATGTGCCTGGCATATACTATATTTATTTATTCTTTTCGTATGGGTGCATTTTTGGACCGAACCTCACAATCATTCGATTCTGAGTGGCTTCTGTCAAGTTTACCTTTCACTAGTACAAGAAAATGAAACACGGAAATTTTTTATATTCAGGAATATTTTTATATATTCCAACGCTGACTTTATATATTCAAAAATGAGTTTATATATTCCAACACTGACTTTATATAATCAGGCTTTGACATATATATAGATATAAATGATTTTATATAGAGATATTAAAGGCAGAGAAGTCACTAGACTTCTCATTCTAAACAGGGAAGGCACATGTACTGAAAGAAAAAAAAGATCAAAATGTGCATTGTTCCTGCTGCACTGAATAAGCTCACCTGCTCTAACACCTCATCCCCAAGGACCCTAACCCCAATCTGACTCTAAGTAACAGACGCAACCCAAAGTGTAATCGAGAGTCCTTGGTTTGACCCACTCCTCCTATATTTGCCGTTTTCAGTAGTAAGCTGCTCTTTTGTTAATATTATACAGTACACACATACACTTAGTTTGCATCTGTACTTGCGCTGTTCTTAGAGTCAGATCGGGGAAGGGTACATGTGTGTTGTGCAGCAGGATCAATGCACATGTTGATCTTTTTCTTTTCAGCACATGTGCCTTCTCTGTTTATTTATATATCTAGTAACTTCTCTGTCTGTCTGTCTGTCTGTCTTTCTATTACGAGTGCTCTGTCTCTCTGTGTGTTATAGATCTTAAAATAACAGTTATAAGGACACTTGTTCATGTTAATTGCAATCTCAATTGTTAAAAAATATTTTAAAAGGAGCATCCCACATGAAAATATAATGATCTCATTAACCGACAGTGCATACCAATTTAGAAATTTAATGTCCATTAGAGGTTAAAAAGAAAAAATAACACTTTTCCCCAACCGGAATTAAACTCAGGTCTCTGAGGAACAGCAAACCTACTGCGTTCTGAGTCAGCAAATCTTAACAGTACACCACAGAAGCTGTTATATGATTCTAAACATTTTGTGAAAGTGTTTATTTGACGTTTGGACTTAATGCTTCACACATTGTATAGTTTATGCCTACATTTTCTAACATTTATTACTAAAATATGAAAAAGTTTCTGTTTTAACAATGTGTTTACACAGATTACTGTAGAAATGGAACACACATGAAATGCAAATTATTTCCACTCTAAAACTCCACTTCACTCCCAGATAATCAAGTCATGAGCTGGGAGAAATTCACGTACGTTCTAATTCGGTAGGGGATGGAATTGCCGGCTGCTTGCAGCTTGTCTTTATCGGCACATTTACAGGACAAAGGATGCTGGCGGAGTGGTGTGAACGGATTTAAGGTGGGCCGGATCTACGAGTTTTTTCGTAGACTGGTAATTCTAGTGTTAAAGTATGACCTACATTTTAATGTATAATGTACAGTTGACAATTAACATAAGACATACGGACAATGTGCAAACTCCACACTGACAGTGACTGGGGATTGATTTTAACTTAAGACTTTGGAGGTGTGTCAAAACATTGTGCCACCATCCCATCAATTATTAATTTAGAAAAACTTTTCAAATCCAGTTAATCACAAGGCCCACTTTTCTATACATGCAGGTATGCTGGGAGAAAAATTACTAAAACAAGATATCAGCAAAACAAAAAAAAAGTTTCTAAATTCATATATGGAAGAAAAAGTATTTTATAATTATGTACCCTGGCTTCATTTATCTGTGGTACATATTGTTGTTATATTTTTAAACTACAGGAAAATGACCTTCGTGTGGAAATAAAAGCTTGGAGGAGACAGAAGAAAAGAAATTATGTAAAGGACAGTGACAAGAATTTGATTTTGTTTGATCATTTAGCCGTCCACTGGAAAGAGGTGAATATGAGGCCTTCTTTGATTTATAACCTCATTGAACCAGAGCTGACATGGTTACTGCTGAGGAATAATACATAAGCAAAATAATTATCTGTGTGTGACTAAAATAATAATTAGGATCTGATGTGAATATTATCAGTGACTTACAATAAAATACTTGCAGTGTCAATATTTGTATAAGTGGATGACTTTTTGGTATTGTTAATTGAGTTTTTGTGTTCTCACTTGCAGACCTTTACATGTTATTTAAAGAATTCCAATAGGCTTTAGAGATAAGCTAAAAATGGCCAAAAGAAGATGACATCAGGTGTCAAACTGGCCAACACACAGTTAGATGAAGGAGATCCTTTAATATTAGCAGACTATAAGCAATACAATAGTAGATTATCTTACTGTTACAGGTTGAGATTTTCAGCATGGGTTTACAATATGAGCACCCTTAACCTCTTTATCCTTTACCCTATATATAGTTAGGATAACTTCTTTCATGTGTCACATTGCTCAACTTCGGCTTTGTCAAGAATATGGCCAAAAGTCCACTTCCAGTGATACAACCACTAAAGAGGCAAAGAAAACAGAACATTCTAACAGCAGCCTGTCTGAGATGAAGTGGGGGTAAGGACCCACCTTCTGTGAATACAAAAGTCTGAAATTCCTCCTGGCTAATTTTCTCAGTTTATCTGTAGTTATACATTCCACTAAAAGTCAAAGATGGGACAGATTCGTTCAGCAAGTGGAAGTGAAGATAGGGTAGAGAGCGATGGAGGGAATCACATTGACATAGATGATCCAATTACTAATGACATATTAGCAGTATACTTCTTTTTTTTTCAATATCTTACCCAATACACTTGCAATATAGTAAGTCTTGACTGGCACCACAATCCTTGATTGCTGTTTCTCACAGTTCTATAAAGTCACATGGTACTCCCCAACTCTAAACAGGATAAGACTTGTTTTGTCTATACAGTTAGGTCCATAAATATTTGGACAGATGCACCTGCCCATGAAATATCCTTTGAGTCAACTGTCCAATTACTTTAAAGCCCTGAAATAAAGGGATTATGTTTAAAAATGCTTTAATTGCATAAATTTTATGCAATCTTTTTGTTAAACCCCACTGAATTAAAGCTAAGGACTGCCTTCAACTGCATCTGAGTTGTTTCATTTAAATTCATTGTTGTAATGTACAAAACCCAAAATTAAAAAAAAGTTGTCTTTGCCCAAATATTTATGGACCTAACTGTACATGCAGCTGTTCTATTTTTCAGGTCTTCTACTACATTCAATGCACACAACAATAGGGAGCATGCCTGAAGACAAAACTTACTCCTCCCGAGAATAGGCATAGCTTTATGAATGTATAGTATTGACTGCAGATTTTATGTACACTAGTCCCTCCTCGATTGCCGGGGTTGCGTTCCAGAACACCCACGATAGGTGAAAATCCGCATAAGTAGAAACCATATGTTTGTATGATTATTTTTATATATTTTAAGCCCTTAGAAACTCTCCCACACTGTTTATAAATATTCTCACTACAGTTATACAGGAAACCCTTGTTTATTGTGGTTAATCCGCTCCAGACAGATAAATGAATTTCCACGAAGTAGGATTCTTTATTTATAAATCTAATATTTTAGCAGTTAGAGCATTGAAAACCTGTTTACGACCTAAATATGTTTTTTAACATTATTAGAGCCCTCTAGACATGAAATAACACCCTTTAGTCAAAAGTTTAAACTGTGCTCCATGACAAGACAGAGATGACAGTTCTTTCTTACAATTAAAAGAATGCAAACATATCTTTCTCTTCAAAGGACTGTCTTGGGATCAGGAGCAGAGAATGTCAGAGAGAGAGAGAGAAAAGTAAACAAGCAAAATCAATAGGGCTGTTGGGCTTTTATGTATGCGACACCTCCATAAAGCACCACAATGAAGGGATCAATGTGAAGGTAGTCTTTCAGGAGCAGAGAATGTCAGAGAGGTAGAGGACAGAGAAAAGCAAACAATCAAAAATCAATACGGCTGTTTGGACTTTTAAGTATACAAAGCTTCAGTGGGAAGCATATATCTTGTATATCATGGAGGAGTTTTATTTATACGTATCGTGCTCTGATTGGGTAGGTTCTCAGCCATCGGCCAATACGTCCCTTGTATGAAATCAACCGGGCAAACAAACTGAGGAAGCATGTACCGTAAATTTAAAACCTATTGTTCACTAGAAATCTGCGAACCAGCAAAAATCTGTGATATATATTTAGATATGCTTACATTTTAAAATCCACGATGGAGTGAAAAAGTCGAAGCGATATAGCTGAGGATCACTGTATTAGCAAAACAGAGCAAATTCCCAGAAGGGTGACAGGTCTTGGAAAGATTTTCTCACAGTGTATGATAATATAATAATATATCCTATTGTGCTAATGAAATTGGTAAATGTGTGATTACTTCATGGTGATTTTTTGTTAAAATAAATTTTATATATTTATCTATCAGATGGGTAACATGGCAGTTCAGTGATTAGCACTACCTCTTCACAGATCGGGGTTCTGGTTTCAAACTTCCTGTCAGATTCTCCCTATAATAGAATTGTAAGAAAGAATGTAAGTTATTGTACCTATCCAGAGGGACTCCAATAAATGCAGGAAATGGAAAGATGAATTTTAACTTGGTTAATTATCAATTGTGCTTTGGTAATACTGGTAATTGATTAAATATTTTATAAGGCACCTATTTTATTTACTTTACCTTTACAAGCACAAGGTTTATAGAAATGTGATAACTGCATATATATGTTGACATATAAAACAGGACAAGGCAGACTAGACAAACTAATACAACATAGAGGCTGGCTGTTTACTTCTAATTTATCTTGGCACAGATAAATATTCTTACAATACCAAGTCTTTAACACTAGAATTCCTGAAATCTACAAAAAAGCTTGCAATCCTGGCCCACCTAAAATCCCTTCACACCTCTCCATCAGTGTCTTTTGTTTTGTAAATGTGTCAATCAGCACAAGCAGCAAGCAGCCATCCACCTTCTTGACAAAGCTCAGCTCGGGCAAAAGGTTCTCCCAGCTGAAGCCAAAGTTCCTTATCTGCTTGTGAGGTGAGGTGCCTGGAGTTGTATAGGGTAAATAATACAGTATATCATTATTTGAAATACATGTATTTCATGTGTGGCCTGTGTCTACAAAGATCTGGGTAAGTGTAGGATGAAAAATGCGAGAAATGCAAGAAATGCTGAACATATACTTAAAGCAGGAACTTTTTTCATGTTACATTGATAATGATATGAAGTGTATAATGTGTGAAGACCTCAGTCCAAATATCAAATAACACATTGATTTACATGTGGCTGTCAATGAGTTAAAACCTCAACCTCAAATATCAATGGACAGGGAGTATACACATATTCTTAAATGGTGCAGGGGTAAGAATTGCTGCCTTATAACCCCCAGGTTCGAGAGCAGATGTTCTGTGTTTTGAGTAGTGAACTGCTATTATTACTATTATATTAACTGATGTTATTGCTATTATACTCTAAATAGACTAAAGTCTTCACACATTATATGGGACAGCAGGCTGCTTGCTGCTTGTGCTGATTCACTCATTTACAAAACAAAAGATGCTGATGGAGAGGTGTAAAGGAATTTAAGGTGGGCCAGGATTACGTGTTTTTTTGTGGGCTTCAGGAATTCTAGTGTTAAAGGTGATGTCTGATGTTGTGTGGAGTTGTTGCTTTGTTGATACTCCAGGTTCAAGTGGAGGATTCTTCTTGTGTTGGAGTGCAGTTTCTCTTTAACAGGATCCCTGTTTGTGGTGTTCTGTGATGCTGCTTTCCCAGCTTGTTTCCTGCTGTTTGTGTCTTCTGCAACTTCATAGCAAAAATCATTACTCTTTCAGGCACCAGGCTTTAGATGCTGAAGCTTCCATCTTGAAGTGATGGCTGCTTCTCAGCCTTCAGACTGGATCACTGTTTAGCTTGATAAACTGGATCTCAACTTTCTGGACAACAAAGAGACAATCATTATCAATTTCAGTTCTCCAAAGAGAGAAAGAGTGACATGTTATAATTTAGTTTCAGAGAGAGAGGCAGTTTCAGAAATTTTCAGTCTTTTTGGATTTTTGAAGCTGTGCTGAGGGTCCTTTGAGGTTTTCTTAGAAATCACTTGACAGCCAACTGAGAAAGCCAGAGAGAGCCGAGATACTCCCCTTGGAATGGGTGTAAACAGTTAATGAAGAATGGTGGAGCCTCTCATGATTGGGTTAAAGTCACAAAATCAGCGTCTCTTCATAGGCGACTTCTTCTGTCTATCAGAGTTTTCATTCACTGATTTACAGCTCTTTGTTCTTGCTTTAATTCATTTCATGCCATCTAGCTGAAAAGTCTTCAAAGAGGCCTGGGGAGAGATGTCAGTGTAACTCTGATATGAACCTTTTTTATCAGAATAAGTACAGGGAAATCCTGCTACAAGTTGGAGTTCAGTCACTTTGTTTGGAATGTAAGTGGGGCAGCAGAATGTCTGTTAAATCTACTACCTTAACAGACCTGGGGCCTCATCTATAAGCGTGCGTCACTATAGAAATGTTGCTAAGAACTTTCCACGTTCAAATCGTGATGTATAAAACCTACACTTGGCGTAAAGCCACGCACTTTTCCACGGTACCTCATGCCTTGTCGTACGCAAGTTCTCCACTCGGTTTTGCAGACTGGCGGCCACCAGCGTCAAAGCAATGGTGCTGTTCTTGTGTGACTACTCATTATTTTCATGACGCGGCTTTATAAATACACAGAAACTAACCGCATATTATTTATTAGTGTAATGCATCTGATTGTAATTAACTCGTAACAATATAATGGTCCAGGAACAGCCATAGTATTCCAAATACCATAACTGCTTTAGCGTTGTTACTCTCACTGCACCTTCCTCTTCTTCTTCTTCTTCTTCTTCTTTCAGCTCCTCCCGTTAGGAGTTGCCACGCGGATCATCTTTTTCCATATTACTCTCACTGCCAGACTCAGAGTATTTATATTACTGTATCTGAGTGTGAATCACAGCACAGCTGATCGGAAAGAGAATTATTGGTATACAGTTTAATGGACACGCTGTCTCAGCCACTGCAACACGTTTTAAAGCATTTCCTGTACGGACCTCGCGGTTCAGAAACAGTTTAATCCCAAGAACTTTAAATGCACTTAATCTACAATCACCCCACTGTAAACTTGCACTATAGTTATAATATCGCACAACCTGAGCCACTTTATAAAGCGTGTATTTACATATTGATGACGATATCATTTTTAAGGTGAAATGCAGCAAAATATGTTTGTTAAATTATACACATAAAACTTTAGCTTCATTTAAATAACCTATATTCTTCACTGGGAGTGTCGTGAAGGATAGAATAATTAAACATGTACTACGAAGATATTTCAATGTTCTTTAAACGTTTTGAAGAATCAGGCTAAGCTTACAGATGGCTTAACGCTAATAGAGCTGATTGTATGGCGATGGTTACTTGGGAAAGAAAAGCACTGACTGCAGTGACGGCTCGCCAATATATATTGAATATAAAACAGAAAGAGAAAATAACAACACAGCTAAAACGCATAGCACAAATTTCGCAAAAGTTAAATGCTTGTGTCATGAGCACAGGCTGCTAGTGTCTGCAACGGACTGGCCATCCACGGCATAAGCTACCTTACTGACATTGGTGGGCGAAGGACCCACCGATTCTTCCACTGCCCAGTGCCACCACAAGCCCAGAGCCGCCCTGAGTACTCCTGCAATAAATTGTTTCATCGAAGTGAAACACATGTTTAATAACGTGTTTTATCTCCTATCATCATGAAAATGATATCACCGATACATCTCAGTATTTTAGTTATTCAGAGCGCTGTAATATTACAATGTAATGGACTCTGTGTCCAGTTGGAGGAAGAGAGCCAGTTTAAGGCAAGTAGTGATTCACACACATAGAGCACATACGAGTAGAAGATCAAATACAAAACAAAGCATTTAACGGCTACTTTAATAACTGATGTGATTTGAGAAACTGGTTAATTAACGATTTTAAGATGAAGTTTATGATGTTCTACTTTAATGACAAAATAAACTACATGATTAAAGAGGAAATGTCAGATTGAAGTTGACATTTCGTGCTTTTTCCTCACTGTGTGCCTTTTTTCTCTGTACCTTAATAAGCTTTCATATGACACTCAGACAGTGGGCTTACAACTCTTCTTTTCACGGCGACTTTGATATGTGACTTCTTTTTTATTTCCGGCACTGTGCGATTTTGTTAACGTGAGCTTTCAAGTTTCTCCAACACGCTATGTCACTCGATCAACTTCCTTTTGTTGATTATACCACGGTTTATTTGAACAAATAGTATGTTTTTCCTTTGCCTCCACTTGGTATTCGCCGAAATTCTTATATTTTCCCCGTGCTTTTCCCATTGTCTTTTCACAGAAGGCTGCGCTTAAGGGCGATTTATATTGATTTGCATATTCAAATAGGCGTAATTCTGGGAGGATTTGGGCGTTACATAATGCGTGCACGGCGTAGTTTTCACGCTGATCGGGATTTATGTAGTGGAAGAACGTGGAAGTTGAGCACAGATTCCAGCATCTGGTTTTTCTGTGTGTAAGCACATTTCGCTTTTGTGCTTACGCCATGTTATGTTCGAGTTCCACGCGGCGTTATACATGAGGCCCTGGTGTGCCACTAAAACCAAGTGCAATAGGCAATGACCACTTTGTCCCAAAGTATGTGGTATTGTTTTTTTTCCACCACACTTCACTTCCTCCTACATGACAAAAGATATTCTAAATGGGTTAATTGGAAACTGTAAATTCACCTTGTATGAGTGACTGGGATGCATGGCTTTGTCTTTGTGATGGTCTGTCCCTCACCC
>NW_024379092.1:0-3122 GCF_016835505.1 Polypterus senegalus
CTGATGAAGAAATTTAGTGAGCTAGGAATGTTAAATTTGGAGGGACTGTAATTGTTCATAGGATGCAAAGGCGTTGTCTATATAAAGGTCTCTAAGCAAGTTAATTCCAAATTTTTCCAGATATTAAAAACTGCATATGTTTGTGAGGGTTGAAAGAGGTGGTTCTTTTGCAGGGGTGCCACAGAAAGAAGCTTCTCCGTCTTAAAATACTTTCTACATTGGTTCCAGATTCTAAGTGAGTGGAGCACAATTGGGTTATTAGTGTATTGCCGATAACGTGTGTTTATTGGAGCACAAAGCAAAGGAATACAAGAAGTACTGCAGGATTTTACTTCTATTGCGGTCCATGCCTGTGTATGTTCTTCTATTTGTGTCCAGGTTCTTGCTCGACTGTATATTTGCAGCCCAGTAATAAAACTGGAAGTTAGGTGAACCATCCGCCTTCTGCCTTTTGTCTTTGTAGAATTCGCTCTTTTGATCGTGGATGTTTAGAATTCCAAATAAATGAGGTTATTGTTGAATCTAATTGCTTAAAGAACGATTTATTAATGTATATTGGTATGTTTTGAAATAAAAAAGGAGCTTAGGAAGAATATTCATCTTAACAGTGTTAATTCTTCCAGCTAGTGTGAGATGAAGGGTTGACCATCTATGCAAGTCTTGTTTAATTTTTTCCATACAGGACGAAATTTTTTGATAAAGAAGCTTTATGTTTACTTGTGATGTTTACGAGGTATTTAAACTGTTCTGCAATGATAAAAGGAAGGGTGTCTAATCTAATATTATATGCTACTGAATTCACCGGAAAGAGTACACTTTTATTCAGATTAATTCTGAGACCAGAGAGCTTTTGAAATTCTGTGAGTGCTGCTAAGACTGCAGGCACAGAATTTTCTGGATCCGATATATACAGTACCATGTCATCTGCATATAATGAGATTTTCTGTTCCAGTCCTTCTCTGCTAATCCCTTTATCTGATCAGTATTTGACAATGTATTGCCAGTGGTTCAATGGCAATTGCAAACACAGTGGTGACAAAGAGGCATCCTTGTCTTGTGCTACGTTCTAGTTTAAAGTAGTCTGAGCAAATGTTATTGATGCAAACTGAAGCTTCTGGGTTAGTATACAGTAATTTAATCCATGCACAAATGTTAGAGCCAAACCCAAACTTCTCCAAAATAGTAAAAGGTATTTCCATTCAATCATGTCGAATACTTTTCTGCATCAATGATAATAATATTTCTGGGGTGTTTGATTTAGTTGGTGAGTATATTACATTAAACAGCGTCGAAGATTTGAAGATAAGTGTACGGCCCCTAATAAATCCAGTTTGGTCTTGTGATATTATTGGGGAGCACTTTCTCCATCCTTCTAGCTATGATTTTAGAGAGTATTTTAACGTCGTTATTCCAAGTGAAATTGGTCTGTATGATGCACATTGTAATAAGTCCTTATTTTGTTTTGGAAAGACAGTGATTAGTGCTTGGCGAAAGGTTTGTGGAAGAGATTGGTTATCTCTGGCTTCTGTAAATGTTGCTAATAGGAGGAGCTAGCTGGGAGAATTTCTTGTAAAACTCTGCAGGGTAGCCATCAGGGCTCTGCTTTTCCACCTTGGGTGACTTTATAGCATCAGTAATTCTGAAATGACAGAGGTTTATCGAGCTCCTCCACACTAATAGCGTCAATTTGTGGTATCTGTAATTTATCAGAAATGCATTAGATTGTATATTGTCTTCTTTAAACTCAGTAGTATATAGGGATTTATAGTAGTCTCTAAAAGTGCACATTATATTTTTGTGTTCGATGATTTTATCTCCATTCGTGTTAGTAATTACCGAGATTGCGTTGCGCACTTCTTGCTTGTGAATTTGTTGCGCTAAAAGCTTATTAGCTTTCTCTCCATGTTCATAATAATGATGTCTGGATTTGTAAATTAGGGTTGTTCAGTTTCTTTAGTTGTCAAGGGTTTAATTCTGAATGAGGCCTGCCTCCTCTTATGTCTCTCTGTGAAAATGTGAAAGTGCACAGGTGTTCAGAACAACAGTCAATCAGGTAGCACAGTATTGTCCAGAAGTGATGTGTGCCACTGAGCAACACAGTATGTCCACTAACTGTACTGTGAACGTGGATGTATACTTACTTGCACATACTCATAACGTAGGTCTTTGTGTCGCGCAGAGTTGCACTCAAAGGGAACCCTATAGACTTGTTTCATCCGCATCTTTTGGCTCCGGAGAACTCGGTCTATTGTGGCCAAATTGACATCATCAGTGCTCTCAAAGTTGACATTATCGCCAATGACTTTGTCTCTGATCTCCCGGAGTCTGATGAGGTTGTTCTCACGAACCATATCCAAATTGAGGGTTTCTTGTGCCACTGTAAATATGGCAACCCTCCCACCTCTATATGGCATTCTTTCAACTCTAAAGAAAGAAACATGTGTTGTCAATTGACATGTTTTACAATAACAACTGATTTGAAACCAATAAACTACTTTCACAGGCATGTAAAACTGTATTGTGACAAAGAAAGCAATAGAGTACAATACCTGTTGTGTTGTCTGAATGCCCTGATAATGGTGGCCACGGTGAACCTACTCAGGTTTGGACGGACTCTTAGTCCTGCTTCAACCATTGTCATGCCATGGACAATGACATAGTCAATAACTGTTGCTCGCATCTCGTCCGTAATGATGGTGCGAGGTTGTCTTGCTCTCCCTCCTGGATCTTCTCCTCTCCCTTGTTGGCCTCCTCCTCTTCCTCGTTGGCCTGCTCCTCTTCCTCCTCTGATTTGAACTCCTTTTCCTTATTGGCCTGCTCCTCTTCTTCCATGGCCAGCTCTTCTCTCTCCTCTGACTCGAATTCCTCTTCCCCTGACTCTGCCTTCATCCATTGTGTTTGTTTCGAATGTTCAGCAAACTGTGCACTCTGAACTTGCTTTTATACATGTGGTCACAGCATTAGCAACAAGTGTCTTCAATTTTGAGTCGTTGTGTGTAATAAATGATGCCAGGTGTGTTGATTGTGTTCAAATATTGTTCACTGTGGCAAGCATTTTGTATCACATGAGCTTTCATTTGAGAATATGAGCAGAGTTCTTTTGCAACTTGTGTTTTAGCAGG
>NW_024379093.1:0-53125 GCF_016835505.1 Polypterus senegalus
GTCCATCTCGGTTGTGAATATGGATGTCTTGGGAAACAGAAGGACCCCAAGGCTGCGAGCACCCAGGGCATCTCACTTGTAAGTTATTCAAGAAGCCATTAATGAGCTCACTGAAGGGAATTCTGCACATAAGGAAAAAATATAGCGATAACTAGCAAATGATAGTACACCATCTGAAAAGATGTTACATTAGAATGAAAGTCTTTAGTTTTGTTTAATATTTAATTAAACTGTACAGCTTCATAATAAAGCCAATGGCACTATTTTTACTTAGGAGGTAATCATAGATAAGTGTAGGGGATTGCACAGAGATGCGACTATAAATCAGACATTGCAAGTAATTTTTAAAAGAATAACATTCAATCACTGTGGAAATTAGAAGCTGATATTTGTAAATCTTGAAATGGAACATTGGGCAATGTAATATCAGGTATCAACTATAAAACACTCTCCATAGTACTGGTCAAAATGAATTGGAAGGACTAATCATTTCTTAATTGGACTTTATAATATGTTAGCAAAAGCTGGAAGAATTACCTGTGACCAACATTCCTCTTAACCAGGGGTGGGCAAAGTCATTCCTCGAGGGGCCGTAGTGGCTGCAGGCTTTTCTTCCAACCCAGTTACTTAATCACAAGCACTTATTGCTCAAGTAACACTTCTCCATTTTAGTTGTCTCGCTCATTACGATTTTGAACCCTTATTGCCTATTTTAGTCTTAAACAGCTGTATTCTTGGTTTTTTATTGCTCCTTATTAGCAATAAGATGCAAATGACAAAAGAAACTAGCATTTCTCCATTTAACTTGTTTCCATTTACACCTGTGTGTATTTAATGTGCACTCTTTGGTTTAATTAAATACTTTGAAGGAAAGTGAAGAGAAAAAAGTAAACGGCTGAGAATTACTCTTCAATTTTAGACTTCAAATAATTTGGACAATATCCTTAGAAATGAAAAAAAATCTAGGATATGAGAATTACCTGACATGGCAGAGTTAAAGCATTAACAAGTCATGAAATTAAATTATCGGCAAGGATTATTTTCTAATTAAGCAACTGGGTTGGAACAAAAACCTTCAGCCACAGCAGCCCTCCAGGACTCACTTTGCCCACCCCTGCTCTTAACTGAATCTATTAAGACTCATTTCATTATTAAATTAGAAATGTTGAAAAGTGTTGATAATGGTCCAATTAGGATGACTAAAGAAATGGGTTATCATTAAATTACCAGGGGTTTGAACTGATCGTCTCTGTTAAGAGGCTATTCTTGATTGTGCCCTGTCAGACTACAACTGATTATTCAAAACAGTATCTATTACATTTCATATGGTAGGGACATTATCTAAAAACTTTTCACTGGTAACAAAACAGTCATCACATATATTTTATAAATATACAATACAGTCTAGTATATACAATCATAATATTTACAGTTATGTTCCACTTTTGTTCCAGACTTTATAAGCATGGTTGGCACTGCGAAAATCTAAAACTCCATTTGTTAAGGTAATACAAGGCAATTTTTTTATCATTCACATATCTATGAGTTTTTACTAAACTGTCTTATTCTTGTTTATATACAATATTTATTTTATTATGTCAGTTGACCTGTGACCCTGCTTATCACTAAAGTTGCTATTTAGAAAAGTGGTAAATAATGAAAACGATGGAATAACTTAGTAAGCTAAGAATTACTTACCACTTTCCTTCGGCCAGTGCCATCTTTTTGGAATAGCCACTTGATTGAAGCCTGTGGTGACCGTGGTTGACACTCAAGAAAGACAGTGCTGCCCTCTACGCCAAACTGAGATGTCTCACCCAGTCGCTTCTCCACTAATGAAGAGAAGGGAAAGAAGACATTCAGTAATACAGATAAATAGAATGAAATGAGTTCAGGAAAACTTTGATGTGAAATGTGGGTGTTGCACCTCACGATACCACTATTTTAAAGACAGATGTAGAGTTTCATATTTGAAATAAGCTCCTCTAACCTTACCCAGTTTAGTTTTTTGGTTTCTATGGCTACAAGGAGAATGTTTTGTGTGCCAGATGGACTGTTAAACTATACTAAGGCACTGATCACAATGTTGTCACGTGCAGGATTTTCATACTCATCTGGGCTATTTTTCCTGTTTTCCTTAACAAAATATTAGACTACCTACATTTTTACAGAGGTTAAAAGGAATTCATTTTTACAAAAATGAATTTGTTTTCTAATGCCAGTTGTTTGCAAAATGTCTAGAAATTGGTCAGGTTCTGAAATAACTACTTTATGTCAGTGTCGAAATTGATCAGCCTGTAAAGCACCCAACACAGCCATATGTCCTCTGCTTTCCAGCTGGTTAGGGTTTTCACCAGAAAAGAGAGAGAAGTGCTTGAGAAGTAAAGCTGCTTTATAACATGTTGCATATGGCACTACTCTGGTGGAGTCTGACATTTTACAGCTTTAAGGAAAAGTAACAACTCATTTTCTAATATTTATACCAAATGTATTGGAATTATGACTTTTCAATTTTCCATCCACAGCACTCTTTATGTGTTGATATTTTGTTTGTGATTCGAGTACTTTTAGCAATAAATACAAATAAGAACTGTGGCACTCGGCTGGGGGTAGCACCCAGCCGGGAAGCCCAGGAAGACAGGAGATGGGCTCAGGCCTCCTCCAGACCACGAGGGGGTGACTGCCCTGGCTCCTTTGGGGGCCACGGGTACATCGCTGGGAAGATCAACCCTGTAGGGGCCCGTGGTCACCGCCAGGGGGCACCCCCATGCCTGGAGAACCCTGGACCCCAGCACTTCCGCCACGCCAGGAAGTGCTGGGGAAGACGAGTAGCGACATCCAGGAGTGCTTCCGGCTATGCAGCCGCACTTCTGTCACACTGGGGCGTGTTCGGTGGGAGATTGCCAGAACACACCTGGAGCACATCCGGGTATAGATAAAAGGGGCTGCCTCCCTTCATTCGGGGCTGGAGTCGGGTGGAAGATGGACGAGGTCGGTGAAGAGAGAGAAGGAGGCGGTCAGAAGAAGAGGCAGTGTGGTTTGGTCTGGACTTTGGGGAAGATTGGGGTTTGTGGCGCACTGAACTTGTAAATATTAGTGTTAATAAATGTGTGGTGGTGTCTTTAAACTTGTCTGCCTGTCTGTGTCCGGGGCTCGTTCCACAGAACAAACATAACACTCAACTAATTCTACCCACCAACATTTTATTCACAAGTGAGAACCCTTAGATATACTAAATGGTTGCAACTGATGGATAGCTAAAAACACACTCATATGAAAATGTGTGCTTGTCCCCAACAGAACAAACTTCTAGTACCGAGTTTAGCTCTCCACTTTGTCTGACATTGACATTCACATGATGATATGAATGAACAAATATCTGACACTCTTGTTGAAGGCAGGGTTTATAATTAGATGTAGATTGTCTGAAAAGAGGTTCGGGTCAGTACACCAAGGCAAAATTCAAAAACAAAAATCAGAATACAAAAATCAAGGCCATAAAACAGACTACATTTCAAAATACCAATGAGCAAAGAACCAAAACAAAAACACCACAAAACTGCTATCAAAGGATGCTAAAGTCAAAACTGTGAGATTATTTTGTCTCTTAAAGGAGCAGCAATGTCATCAGATAGGTGTTTCCTTGCCATCACTATTAATCAGAAAAAAGACTACATGACAAAGAATGTAGGACAGTTGTATTACCACTGATTCAATGCAATTACGCAAAAAATAACTTACAATACAATGTTGAATACCCAAGTAACAAATCATAGACTTTTATTGTTCATACATTTTTATATGCTTTTACCATAAGAATCCTGTCAGATCTTAAATTTGGACTATTCAATTAAACATGTTTTATTCTTTTAAATTTAATAATAATCTAAACACTAACAAAATGCATTGGGCAGATGATGGCATATTATTTAGTACTGCTGTCTGAAATCTCCCAGATACTATGTTTTTCTGCAAACAGTTTGCTTTTTTCCCACAAGCCTGTATGGCAGCGTTTCTCAACCTTTAAGTATTTGCGACCCGAGTTTTCATAACCGTTTTAATCGCGACCCCCCCCTAACATTTTTTTGAAATGTAGATGCATATTTTATTATACCTACTTAACCTTTATCGACATTTATGTAACTCTATATTTATTGTTCCAGTATCAGAATGTAGTTTAAGTTAATTTGTTTTGGTTTCAACAGATGTTTTTTTTCATATTTTTGATTCTTGTTTTCTTTTTTTCACATCTTTGCACCCCCCTTTTTGTTACTTCGCGCCCCACAGGTTGAGAACCACTGCTGTATGGATTTGTCTTTGGCTACTGTGGTTTTTCTATCACACCCTAAACATAGGCATGTTATTTTAGATAGGGACACTACGTTGGGTTCTAATAAAAAACGCTTTATAGTTGTAGAAACCATACCCTTTCATTAGTACGGGGTTGTTTCCTTTTAATTAAATTAATGTATTTTCATGCTCTCCAATTATTGCTATAAAGACAGGACTGCCTGTGGGGTAGCGCTACAGACTCAAAGCTCTAGGTGCCAGAGTTTTAATTTTAGGATGTGCATTCAGTGTTCTAGGCTGCTGTGACAGGCCCTGGCTCCTGCCATCCTGTAATGGAACAAGTACAGTAGATTTAGAAAATATATGGATGACTTACAATTAATAAATGTTTTAACATGCAGTACCAGTGCAAAAAGCCCTCACGTAATTGGCTCCTTGTGCACTGCTGACACACTGCTCCTCTTTATAAAAAATATAATATGCTTACTGAGAAAAATGTTCAAAGAAAACAGTTCACCAAATGACAGATGTTCATTTTGTCTTCACTATTTGATATGCCTTAAGAAATGAAAAACTGTTGGATCTTTTAATTCATCTTTTTCCAAAAGTAGTTTAATGTTGCACTGAAAATGTCATTGAATTTCTTTTCTTATACAATAGACTTCAACTTTCAAACAGATTTTTATGTTGTACATTTATATGTAAAAAATACTAAAGACTGCAGGAAACTAACAAAATAATTTTGTGTGTAGGTTTTTTTCCATTGGCCAGCAACTGAATAGCCCTTCTAAAAAGATGATGGTGAGCCCAGTGTGTGGATAGTTATATATTTGTAATTTCCATATATATATATTTTGATTTACTTTCAGATTTTACACTTGAACTAATATCTTGTGAGTCTTTCTCTTACCTGTTAAACTTAAGTTTAAAGTTTTTGCTATTTGTTCTTATTTCTTTCTTTCCTTTTTTTCATACCCATAATGTCAAAACCTTGTCTGTGCACTTTTGTGCTCCACTTAAACTTCAGATGGAATACTAAATTGCGGTTGCATCTCATTTTGTGCTTTGCTTTGACTGTTACTTGAAGTTATGCAACAGGCTGGTATACCAAACATTAATTGTAAATTATTCAAAGTCATATTGGAATGAGAAGGCTTGTGTTAGAACTGTAAATGGAAACTAAGATACTTTACAATAAAAAAGAAGTAAGGCAGGAATATATTTTGTCATTTATATTGTTCGACTTATATAGTGAACATTCAATAACAGTTGCACTGGAGGAAGATAAAGGAATAGGCATTGTGGGACACATTCTAAACAATATAAGGTATGCAGATAACACAATACTGATTCTGAGAATGAACTAGACCTACAGAAACAAATTTACAATATAATTATGAAGAATATGGAATGGAATTAAACATATAACATTAATTACACATTAATCCATAAAACTGGAGGAAAGACATGAGATAGTGGCCAAAAGAATTAAACTGGCATAGAATAAAGAATACAAATAATTGCAAAACTGGATAACAGGAAATGGGAAATGTATAAAAGAAAAACAATTAATAAAAGGAGGTTTAAAATGCAACCTGAAAATGAAATTGCTAACATTTTCTCAAATTTTGGCTATTGCTGTGAAACATGGACTTTGAGGAAAGATCTGAAAAGGAAAATAGACACTTTTGAGCAATGGTACTACAGACGAACTCTAAGAATAAGCTGGATAAACAAAGTAACTAACATACTCATATTACTCAGAACAAAAACAAAGAAACATCAAGGAATAAATTTAACACAACGAAAGATGAAGTATGTTGAGCATGTGGTGAGGAGATCCGCTGGAAATCTATCCTTGTACATCTTAGGGGCAAGAATAAATAGTAAAAAAGTTAAGGAAAGACCAAGGAGAACCTGGTTAGATGAAATTGGGGAAAGATTAAATGTAAAAAACCATGGGGAAGTATAGGGGCTAACTGAAAACTAAATAAGATGGAGAACCATGATATGAAAGAGGACTATACAAATGAAATATTATTGGGGCTTTAAAAGAAATCACCGAATCCATAGGCCCAAACCATTGTTTTGCCATGTCCTGTCTGAACAGCCTTCCATTTATATATGCCATGCAGGGAAAACTGCCATGACTTTGTCATTTAAACCACCCATTAATTATCCAACCTGCTACATCCTAACTGCAGGGTCACAGGGGTCTACTGGAACCAATCCCAGCCAACGCAGAGCGCACCGCAGGGCACACACTAGGGACAATTTAGGATCGCCAATGCACCTAACCCGTATGTCTTTGGACTGTGGAAGGAAACCAGAGCACTTGGAGAAAACCCACATAGACACGGAAAGAACATGTAAACTCCACGCAGGGAGGACCGGGAAGCAACCCGGTCTCCTAACTGTGAGGCAGCAGTGCTACCCACTGCACCACTGTGCCACCCTCAATTAAACTACCTGGTCTTAAAAACTACTTTCTGCTGAAATCCCCTATATTCCATTAACTGCACAACTCAGTTAAATATTCAAAAAGTTCCACATAATTTTTGTCAAGACATATATGCTAAATGCCTGCAACCTCCCAAACACCTTTAGAACTGGTCTGTTTGATTAGGATCTGCTCACCTTTAGCATTGAATCCCCGGCACTGCCGCAAAGGGTCCCCATATTTAATGTCTTGTCTGCGACTCCTCCTGCATTGCAGACACAAAGAGACATTAATGCTATCATGAATGTTTCCTAGAAATTACAGATGACAACTTCAAATACTGTATAAAGCATGCATCAGAGACAAATGTTTCTGCAGAAGGAGAATGTTGCTTCAGCCAGTTGCATTTATTAGTGATTAAACCCCACTTGCTCTAGCCATTATACAGCTCATCTAATGCTTTTGGAAAAAATGAAGGCTAAAACAGCACATACCTCTTGGTAGCTGGAGTAAAGGGTGCACAGTTCTCCCCATCCCAAGCGCAGTATGGGTCTCTGGCTAGGCAGCAGTCAGAACATGCTTTTCCATAGACACCACAGCGGTGAAGTGAAACTTGAGTCAAGCCTTCTGAAGAAACATAAAGTTGTTGCTGCAAGCAAGGAATAAAAGAGTTGTGTTTATTATAAAATATATATATAGTTTTTAGTTTGTACGAATATTTGCATAGATAATATGTAAAACAAATTACAAGTTTTAATTTATTGCAAAGAAAAAGCAGAAAGAATATACAGTATAAAAATCTCCCATGTACTAAAACCTGGAATAAGTTACATTTATAGTGAGTAGAACTGGCATAACTCTGCTTTTTGTTAAACAAAGTATTACATTATGAATCAATTGTTAATTCTTTCCTCAATAGAGACAGTACCTGAGTACACTGAAGAAAAATGGGAAGCAAGACAGAAGCCAAACCTGAATGGCTGTCATATGTCACACTTAAATTCACTCATACAGGGATTATTGCATGCATCCAGTCAACTTAAGACAGTGCAATGCTTTAAAATGTTTTATTAAACAAGACTCCTTACTCCATTTGCTAAATTAACTTAAACTGATTTTGAGGTCTTAGGGAAACAAATGTCAATCAGGTAGCATCAGATTCAAAACAGAAGTCACATCAGGATGGGCAGCCTATCTGTTGCAGGGAACAGTCATGCACACATTCATACACACTCAAAATAGCGACAATATAACGTCACCAATTAACCTACAGGGTCACGGGGGTCTGCCGGAGCCAATCCCTGCCAACACAGACCCCAAGGCAGGAACAAACCCCAGGCAGGGCACCAGCCCACAGCAGGACACACACACCCACAGACACCAAGCACACACTAGGGGCAATTTAGGATCGCCAATGCAGCTAACCTGCATGTCTTTGGACTGTGGGAGGAAACCGGAGCACCCATAGGAAACCTACGCAGACACGGGGAGAAACTGCAAACTTCACACAGGGAGAACCCGGGAAGCGACCTTGCAGGTCTCCTTACTGCAAGGCAGCAGTGCTACTACTGCGCCACCCCGTATATAATACAATTAAGAAAAATAAGGAGATTCAAAATAACCAAAACAAATGAAACAAAAAAAAAACTAGTTCAAAAAGTTTAATCCAAAAAAAATATATACAAATAAACATACAGTATCTATAAATAATATGATAAAAAAGAATGCAAAACAAAATACATGGATAAAACAAGAAGAAACATAGGGAAGGAATTACTTAACATAAACCAAAGCAGAAAATTTGAATAGCAAATTCCAAGGAAACATGAGCAAAACGTACTGTAAGTGCCAAGAAATTTGAATACTAAATGATGATAAGAACTATAAACTATTACTTTAGGTTTTGATGAGACAAGTGCTAAGAACTAAACACAAAAAGTATCCTTGTAGGCCAATGGCCCCATTGAAGTCTTGGGGGACTCAATATGGCTGCAGATTTTTGTTCCAACCAGTTTCAAAATCAGTATGTCATTTTACCTCTAACTGATCACATTTTTAATTAGCTGGTCTTTGTTATCTTTCTTATATTGCATATAGTAAGAGCAGAGGAGTGAGATTTATTATTCATAAGAAATTTAGAAATATTCATAATTTTGCCATAGTTCTACGTTATTAACTCTCTTATATCATTTTCCTATTAATTGACCATTTTCTGTAGAGTTTGCTCCCTTAATTGCATCCTAATGATCACATTTAGGAATGCAGACAGCAGAGTAAACTACACTGAGTGCTAAACTTGGGAACCATTGTTCTAGACAAACAACAAATCTAAGAGCTTTTAGAGAGAAGTGTTGGGTAAGAGAGCTACAAGAACTGAAGTAAAGGCTAGCTAAAGGCACAGCAGGGGCCTTTTATAACTCTCCCAGGTAATTGTGGCCAATGTTGAGTTCAATAGAGGCAATAACCTTTTCATACTCAAAGACAGCTTTTGATCTCTTTTCCCTTGCCCATCAATCTGACAGATGTGTCACATAATGTGCAAAGCCACCATATGCTTTCTTCAGTTTGCAGTCTCCTTTTAACAAACAGCTGTGGGAAACCAATAGAACAAAACGGGAACTAGCGTACTTAAACCTTCCCTGACCTGAGATGTATCAAACCAGCACAGCACCCTCTTGTTAACACAACATTATTCATGCCAGCATCTGGTGTTTCTCCTATCCTTCTCTAAATCCAAAATCTTCTTTCTTGGCTTTGGTTATGCCCCTGAGACTGCTGTTCGCCAATTTAAAAATTCTGTTTTCTCTACTGCATGGCCCTCTTTCAAACATACTGTAAATTTAACAGTTGATTTATTGTCTTAACAATGAAAATAAAATGTACTTATAAGAGAATTTTTTGTATCTATAGATTTTGCAGTGATAACAAAAGTTTTTTTATTGCAGAATTCTCCCAGACTACCTCCTGAAACATACTAGTTAACAGTATCAATGTCCTCTAAACCACAAATAAACTTTGTATCACTGACTCCACAGTGTTAAAAAAAACAGTCACCAAATTAGTGCCTTGCATTTTTCACTAAAAAGGTGGCAAAACTACTGAGTTTGTAACAAGGAAACGTTCTATATCTACAAAACAACCACTGCTGTTCTCCCTCGAGGGCAGTGTATTAAAACTTGCAACAAGAATAATTTTGTCAGGCACATAAGGTTTCCATTAAATTCAGGCTCTGAAGCACCACCTAGTATACTTTGGCCGACCAGTAGTTACTCCCCAAGGTGCTAAAATATGGAAGAGCTATGCTTTAGCATGTTGCAAAACAAGTGGTGTTAGTTCCATTTATTTAATGACTAGCAAAATACCCGCGCTTCGCAGCGGAGAAGTAGTGTGTTAAAGAAGCAATGAAAAAGAAAAGGAAACATTTTGAAAATAACGTAACATGATTGTCAATGTAATTGTTTTGTCACTGTTGTGAGTGATGAGTGTTGTTGTCATATATATATATATATATATTTACACACACACACATAAACATATATATATACATATCTATACATATACACATATATACATACATATATATCTACATATATACACATACATACATACACACACATATATACACACAAATACATATATATATACATACACACACACATATATAAACATATATATACATATACATACATATCTACATTTATACACACACAGCTATTTCGTATCAGTGCAATACGCTGCTTGTTAAAATTGATAACTCCCGCTCTTACGTGCAAGTCTGCGTGGATATTATGAACTATCGTATTTGATCAAGTTCTATTTAAATTTTAAATAGAAGGAATTTTTATTTAGTCGACAGAAATATCTTTGGTAGGAATGGTAAAAACAGACAGGAATATTATTCCTGAATAAATCAACTCAAAACTTAAACAACTTATAATATTTTGCTCTCCATAAAAATATATCCTGTCTAAATTATACAAGTTAGAAATAAAGTAAACATTAAAAGAACAAACATTCAAATTTCTTTACTCTTATGTAATTTTATATAAAAAATAAACTTAGATTTTAAATATCCCAAAAGATTTTGCTCTCCATAAAAATATATCCTGTCAAAATTATACAAATTCAAATATGAACATGGTGCATAACAAAACCTGGAAATATAAATAAAATTTGTTCTTTTCAGCAATAACAAATCAAATCATTCAGTTGTCTTTGCTCACATGTCATTTTAGAGCTGGACGCCTGGCATCTTTTTTTCTCCACAAGTTCGTTTCTGTTTGGTGTGAGGTTCTGTGTTGTGGAGATTCTCAGGATGGAGTGCAGGTGCTCATCAGTGAGGCGACTCCTGTGTGCTGTTTTGTTAGTCTTTATCACTGAGAAGAGCTTCTCACACAGATATGTGCTACCAAACATGCACAAGGTTCGAGCCGCATGTAGACGGACTTTTTTTGTTCTTCAAAGTCACCAAAGCGCCGTGCAAACTCAGTGCGCCAATAACTCTAGCTTCGCAATAACTTGCAGCATCATAAGGTAGACTTGATTAACACGGTAAGTGTTAGGCAAGGCAGCTGAAGCGCTGCATTATGGGATCTGTAGTTTATTGTGTTACCAGCTTCATATACCCGGCCATTAATAACAATAATACAGTATATAAAATGATCTCGCGGGCGGATATAATTACACGCCGGGCCGGATGTGGCCCGCGGCCCTTGAGTTTGACACATATGGACTAAATAGAAATTGAAAAGATATATTTCTTCAAATGTGATCGCAATTCAGATAAAGTTGACGCCAAGACTACAGCCTGCATGCCTCAATGAGTCATCCTCCCTCGCTCTTACTTTTTACCGTTCATCTAATGAATACACCGAGTAGGGCTTTACCAAAACAATCATTGATGGCGAATAAAGTATCCATTATTCGAGTATGTAGATCGGGATATATATATACATATATATATACCCGCGTACATGCGGAGAAGTAGTGTGTTAAAAAGCTAGAAAAGAAAAGGGAACATTTTAAAAATAACGTAACATGACTGTCAATATACAGTATTTGTTTTGTGAGTGTTACTGAGTGTTGCTGTCATCAAGGATTTGATTATCATTATTTCTTTCAATCAGGTTCGTATTTGTAGGATGTGTTGTGTTCAAGTTACATTCCGTGTTTGTCAATCGTTGTAAAGATGACAGGTTTCATTCATCGATTCGTTTCTTACTGCATAAATAAACAGCTCATCTTCTTCTTTATCTGAGACCTGACACACTGCATGCACGGGTTTTTTTTACACTGTCTTCCTTTAGCGGGACATTGACTTTTTCCAACGTGTGCTTTGTTTCTGCAGTAGCTGGATTTATGAATATGCTTGTAAGTATCAGACGCTTCATATTTTTTGCTGCCTTTTCAATTGTATGATTCGGTTTTTGTTCAGCACTCTTTGGAACTGTTGCTTTTTATCTGTGCACTGCGTCCGTTCACGTGAGCTACTCAGTGTATATGCATCGAAGTTTCCCAGCTGTGCTGGTGCCATCTCGTGCTATGTCCATAGCTGTATTTAATGTTACCTTAGTCCTGGCACTTAAAACTTTCTCTCGCAGTTTCGCTGAGTTTGTGTCAAACACCACCCTGACCATCTCATCTTCCTCTCCATAAGCACAGTCCTTCACCCGTGAATATTTACCCGTGGCAGGTTGCTATTGGATTGCCGCTGACGGACAGCCTTATATGGGCAGGCACTAAATTACAAACGCCAGCGGCAGCCTGTCTATGAACTTAATTTAAAGTGTAGGTTTACATCGTGCTTTGTTTCCGAAGTAGCAGAACTCATGAATATGGTTGTATATGTCACTCGCTCGCTTCTTATTGTTTTGCTGCCTTCTCAATTATATAATGCATGTTTTCTTCAGCGCTTTTTTGAGGTCTTCCTGGTTTTCTATGTACTGCGTGATTACGCGGGAGGCGTGATGATGTCACACGAAACTCCCCACGGCGTTGAAGCTCATCTCCATTACAGTAAATGGAGAAAAACTGCTTCCAGTTATGACCATTACGCGTAGAATTTCGATATAAAACCTGCCCAACTTTTGTAAGGAAGCTGTAAGGAATGAACCTGCCAAATTTCAGCCTTCCACCCACACGGGAAGTTGGAGAATTAGTGATGAGTCAGTGAGTGAGTGAGTGAGTGAGGGCTTTGCCTTTTATTAGTATATATATATATATATATATATATATATATATATATATATATATATATATATATATATATATATATATTGTGATGGACGGCCGAGATTTCAGTCTGGCCAGGATGTCCCTCAACTAAGAGAAAGCCTTTTTATGGCACTGCATCCCCCGGGACACTAGATGGCAGCTCCCCTGGACGGAAGTGGTTCCCCGGATTCCCGCAGGGCAGCATGGGACATGGAGTCTGATTCTTCAGCCCTGTTGGGTGCCGCCAGGGGGAGCTCACCAAGAACCCGGGGACTATTACGGTGACGTTAACCCGGAAGTACTCAGGAGTCACAAGGACGGAAACTCGCAGTACTTCACCTAAAAAGGCGTTTGAACTGAAGACGGAATACTTTAGGGTCATAGACTATAAAGGATTGTGGGAAACCCCAGCAGATGGAGCCGGAGTTGGGTGGTAGAGGACAGAGCTGCTGGGAGTGGAGGATTGTGTTTATTATTATTGATTATTTTATTGATTTATTACTGGAGAATTGTGGAGAGTGTGGTGCTTTGTGCACTTTATTGAAGAAAATATTAAAGGAATATTGTGTCTGGGACGTCTGTCTGGTGGGTTCAACGGGGCAACAGCGACCCCTAGCATCCACAATATCTATATTTACTTATATAATATGCTGCCATGGCTGTTTATTTGTCTGTCCAAGATTTTAAATCACCTGTAGCTCGTAAACCGTTTCACCTATTGACTTGAAATTTCGTACACATATACTACGTGACGTCTACTATCCGCTTTCGGGGTGATGATTTTTATTACTCTTTTTATTTTTATTTTATTTTATTGCAGAATCAACTCTCTGCAGCGCGCAACAGTTCTCATTCCCTTCCACCTTCGCAGTCATTTCCCCTACCTCTTCATATCTATAATCATTTTTGAGGCAGATTAAAGACTTAAGTGCAAGCTTAAGTGAAAAATGAAAGCAAATGTACTAAGTAATTGAAACACAAAAACTAACTTAATCAGTTTTAACACGAAAAAGTGCAGACAAAAGAAGAGAAGCAGCGGGCCGCTAAGGTGGAGAAAACAAGAGCTGCACAGGAAGGAGCAATTACATCAACCTCTGAGCAAACAAATGATAAACGTACAGAGAAAGAGGATGAAAACTACAAATCAAGTGTATTCACTGCACGCTATCGTGCAGTATGCCATTACTGGTATATCTATACTAATAAAAGGCAAAGCCCTCACTGACTGACTGACTCACTGACTGACTCATCACTAATTCTCCAACTTCCTGTGTAGGTAGAAGGCTGAAATTTGGCAGGCTCATTCCTTACAGCTTACTTACAAAAGTTGGGCAGGTTTCATTTTGAAATTCTACGCGTAACGGTCATAACTGGAAGCTATTTTTCTCCATATACTGTAATGGAGTTGAGCTGGATGGCCGTGGGGGGCGGAGTTTCGTGCGACATCATCACGCCTCCCACGTAATCACGTGAACTGATTAAGTATCAACGCAGTACGTAGAAAACCAGGAAGAGCTCAAAAAAGCGCTGAAGAAAACATGCATTATATAATTGAGAAGGCAGCGAAACAATAAGAAGCGAGCGACTGACATATACAAGCATATTCATGAGTGCTGCTACTTCGGAAACAAAGCAAGGTGTAAACCTAAAGTTTAAGTTAAGTTCATAGACAGGCTGCCGCTGGGGTTTGTAATTTAGTGCCTGCCCATATAAGGCCGTCCGTCAGCGGCAATCCAATAGAAACACTGCCGCTAAATATTCACGGGTGAAGGACTGTGCTTATGCAGAGGAAGATGAGATGGTCGGGGTGGTGTTTGGCACAAACTCAGCGAAACTGCGAGAGAAACTTTTAAGTACTGGGTCTTAGCTAACATTAAAAACAGCCGTGGACATCACACGAGATGGCACCAGCACAGCTGGGAACCTTCAATGCATGAACACCAAGCGGCTCACGTGAACTGACGCAGTGCACAGACAAAAAGCAACAGTTCCAAAGAGTGCTGAACAAAAACCGAATTACACAATTGAGAAGGCAGCAAAAAAATATGAAGCATCTGATACATACAAGCATATTCATAAGTGCAGCTACTGCGGAAACAAAGCACACGGTGGAAAAAGTCAATGTTCCGCTAAAGGAAGACAGTGTAAAAAAAAAAACCCGTGCATGCAGTGTGTCACATCTCAGATAAAAAGGAAGACGAGCTGTTTATTGATGCAGTAAGAAACGAATCGATGAATGAACCTCTTATCTTTACAATGATTGACAAACACGGAATGTAACTTGAACACAACACATCGTACAAATACGACCCTGATTGAAAGAAATAATGATAATCAAATCCTTGATGACAGCAACACTCAATAACACTCACAAAACAATTACTGTATATTGACAATCATGTTACGTTATTTTTAAAATGTTCCCTTTTCTTTTTCATAACTTCTTTAACACACTACTTCTGCGCTGCGAATATATATATATACCCCAATCTACATACTCTCAAATAGACAAGCCACACGCGCCATTAGCACAATTGTAGAGGCTTCGCCTCTAGCGCCGACATCCGAGGTTCGATTCCCGAGAATGGATGCACTGAGTATGTACGCATGCTTCCCGATTCATTTTACCCTCGCATCTCCTTGGTTTGGGACGTATGAAAAAATATGCGGTTAACGCAGAATCATGTTACGTTATTTTTAAAATGTTTCCTTTTCTTAGCACAAGCACAGCTGAGAAGCTTCGATGCATGTACTCCATAACGCGTTAAAAAAGATAAAGCATTTAATCAAACTTTCAATTACAAGCAAAGGGGAACTTTTGTCAATGCATGATTTCCTGGTACATCGATTACACTGATGCACACATCACAGCTATAAAAATGTTAGAGTCGGAATATAGCGTGTTCCTACGACTGATCGGAGGAAAATTTCATTTCAAAAGACTAACCGATCGAAGCCTTGATAAAAGCATGGTTTTGTGCACACTGAAAAGCAAGCAAAATTAGATGCATTACAGAAAGCAGACTTTGTGGCTCTTACTGGGGATCATTGGACTTCCGCGACCGTTAGTAATTCTAAATACATCTAATTACAAAATGTTCAATGATCACACTGTTTTAGCCTAATGTACAAAATAATTTTGGCTAAGGTTACTCAGAGTTTAAAGATTAAGTTTGTCAAATTACCTTTTATGTTTCTGACTTATTTTCTTAATAAGAAAAACTGCACTTTATGTTGAAATTTTGGTTATTATTATTTAAAGACAATACCATTCTGAAAATGTACTTAAAGTACTTAAACTACCACTTTATTTTTAAGTCTGCCCAATTTTAACCAGGGATGATATTTTTGTTTCTGTTTTGAATTCAAATGCAGTTTAAGAGCATCTTTTCTTTTTCAGAAATTAAAAGAGCTTGAGTTTACAATATTCATGTCCATGTCTATTATTTGATTCTGTCGCCTACTAAAACCCTTTTAAATTAAAAAAAAAACATTTGCAATTTGGGGCAAATTTTCATGTGTGATTACATACGATTAATCAAGATTAATTATTACACAGCCTCTAATTAATTGGATTAATTTTTTTAATCGAGTCCCACCCCTAATATATATATATGTAGATATATATGTAGATTTGTATATATATGTGTATATATGTATATATGTGTGTGTGTATATATATATATATGTATATATATATAACTGTGTATATATGTGTATATATATGTTTATATATGTGTGTGTGTGTGTGTCTGTGTGTATATATATATAAATATATATACATATATATATAAATATATATATATATATATGCCAGCAACACTCATGACAATGACAAAACAATTACATTGTCAATCATGTTACGTTATTATTAAAATGTTTTCTTTTCTTTTTACTTCTCAGCTGCCAGCGGGTATTTTGCTATATATATATATATATATATATATATATATATATATATATATACTAGCAAAATACCCAGGCAGCTAGCAAAGTACTGCATTAAAATTTTTATTAAGAAGAAAAGTAAACCTTTTTAAACTGAGGGAAAATATGCCAATAATTACTTGTTAAGGATCTCTTTGTATACCATGTTGTCAGTTCGGCCCTCCGGTTGTAACATGACCAAGCTGTGCGCTGAGCTTACTCTTGAGCATGCAATGTACAGTTGGCCATGTGAAAAGTAATCTTGTCTCAAATCTCACAGCTTGGATTGCTGCTGTCATAATCGGTTTGAGTTTCATGGTTTGTTTCAATTACAACAGTATTTGCAGGATTTGTTGTGTTGAAGTGACATTCGGCATCTGTCAAGCGTTGTAAGCACACAACCAGTTTCATCGATAAAATCACATCCAGCTTTTGAGAGTTTAAACATTCATAAACATCAAAGTGTCCACTACTGAAATCGTCACCTGTGAATCTAAGATGTTTAAGAGGCATTGGCGGTTGTCGAAAGGTGTAAAATATTTGGCCATTTCGGTACACTTGAAAGCAACAACCGAACAATTCAGTGGCAGCCATCAACTCACATGCAGAACCATAGGTGAAGGGCTTAAGCATTTCACTCTTATATTGCTCCTCTGTAGTATAATTATCTCCTGTACCGTCATCAGTCCACAACTTGAACCTGTCCCAGTCATTCAATACATAAGACACAATGTTCCTCCGGATATCAAGAGTGAGCCTGATATGGCCGTGCAATATGATCATCTCGATAGACATGGTAATGAGGGTTGGAATGATAAAGGAAATGGGTACCTGAGCAATGTAAAGTAAGTTTAAAATACCTACACAATAACTATAATTGTAATAAACAAACAATAAAACAGCGGAGAAGCCGTGGATTAAACATAAAGGAATGTAGTTATCAGTAGGGAGACGTGAATCCCGTGGCGAAGCAAGGAAGGGAATGTAGAGACTGGAGCGACGGACGGCCTTATATAGGCAGGCAGCCAACAATGTGGGAGGCGTTGGGATGGGGGACCCAACGCCACCTCACACGGCGACCGAGCTGCAGGCTATGGACGATATATATACGTAAGTAGGATTCAGTTAGCGTTGGGAACCTGTGTACCAAATATCTTGAAGATGGGCCCATAAGTAACAAAGACTGTTGAAAAGTTCAATATGGCGGCCGACAGTGGCATCATACCACCGAAATAAGTACGTACATTGGTTTCGGTTAGCTCAGGGAAGCCGCCTACCAAATTTCGAGAAGATGGGGCCATAAATAAGAAAGTTCAACATGGTGGATGTTGTTGACCGTTATGACCGTTACGCATAGAATTTCGAAATGAAACCTGCTAAACTTTTGTAAGTAAACTGTAAGGAATGAGCCTGCCAAATTTCAGCCTTCTACCTACACAGGAAGTTGGAGAATTAGTGATGTTGGAAAGTTCAATATGGCAGTTGACAGTGGCGTCATACCACCGAAATAAGTACATATATTGGTTTCGGTTAGCTCAGGGAAGCCACCTACCAAATTTCGTGAAGATGGGGCCGTAAATAAGAAAGTTCAACATGGCAGACGTTGTTGACCGTTATAACCATTACGTGTAGAATTTCGAAATGAAACCTGCTTAACTGTTGTAAGTAAGCTGTAAGGAATGAGCCTGCCAAATTTCAGCCTTCTACCTACACGGGAAGTTGGAGGATTAGTGACATTGGAAAGTTCAATATGGCGGCCGACAGTGGTGTCATACCAACGAAATAAGTACGGACATCAGTTTCCATTAAAAGTTCAATATGGCGGCCAACAGTGGCATCATACCACCGAAATAAGTACCAAATTTCAGCCTTCTACCTACATGGGAAGTTGGAGAATTAGTAACATTGGAAAGTTCAATATGGCGGCAGACAGTGGCGTCATACCACCGAAATAAGTATGTACATTGGTTTCAATTAGCGCAGGGAAGACGCCTACCAAATTTCGTGAAGATGGGGCCATGAATAAGAAAGTTCAATATGGTGGACGTTGTTGACCGTTATGGCCATTACGCGTAGAATTTCAAAATGAAACCTGCTTAACTTTTGTAAGTAAGCTGTAAGGAATGGGCCTGCCAAATTTCAGCCTTCTACCTAAACGGGAAGTTGGAGAATTATTGATGTTTGGAAAATTCAATATGGCGGCTGACAGTGGCGTCATACAACCAAAATAAGTACGTACATCGGTTTTGGTTAGTGCAGGGAAGCCACCTACCAAATTTCGTGAAGATGGGGTCAGCCTTCTATCTACACGGAAAGTTCAAAAATTGGTGACGTTGGAAAGTTCAATATGGCGGCCGACAGTGGCGTCATACCATTGAAATAAGTAAGTACAGCGGTTTTGGTTAGCGCAGGGAAGCCGCCTACCAAATTTTGTGAAGATGGGGCCATAAATAAGAAAGTTCAACATGTATGGACGTTGTCGAACGTTATCGACCGTTATGACCTTTACGTGTACAATTTTGAAATGAAACCTGCTTAACTTTCGTAAGTATGCTGTAAGGAATAAGCCTGCCAAATTTCAGCTTTCTACCTACATGGGAAGTTGGAGAATTAGTGATGAGTCAGTGAGTCAGTCAGTCAGTGAGGGCTTTGCCTTTTATTATTATAGACTAGTAAAATACCCGCGCTTCGCAGTGGAGAAGTAGTGTGTTAAAGAAGCAATGAAAAAGAAAAGGAAACATTTTGAAAATAACGTAACATGATTGTCAATGTTATTGTTTTGTCACTGTTGTGAGTGATGAGTGTTGTTGTCATATATATATATATATATATATATATATATATATATATTGTCACACACGCAGCATGGGAGGCAGCTAAAGGGCTCGAGTGAAGGCAGTTCTGAGCCATGCCGGGATGTGGCAGAGCGCACTAACTCTCTTTCTCACTTCCCTGTAGACCTAACCCGGGAGGTTCCACCTGTCTCTCTGGACGTCACTTCTGGGACCGAGCCAATGGAGACAGACCTTGCCAGCTCCGGCCCCCCTGATGTCACATCCGGGACTAAACCAATGAACAATGAACACGTGCCCGACCCTTATGACCTCACTTCCTGTCTCCCCTTTAAAAGCCTTCCCTTTTCCCTTCTGTGTCAGTCTTGTTTTGGACTCTGTTGTAAGCACTTCAGTGCTGGTATTTGAAAGAAAACGAAGTTGCAGCCAGGATACCAAATTACATGGGTGGCTGCCCCAAACCTTTTTCTGTCTTTGACTCGTTTTGTGACAGTGGCGTAGTCGGCAGGATGGAGAAGTCCCAGAAGAGAAGGGGACAGGACCTGCAAAACACCCAGGTGGGAGCGTACCGGGGCCGAGTATTCAGGCGGGAGGGTGCCCGTGGTTCGGCGAGACCCGGTGCGGGCTCCGCTCCCAGCACGCAGAACTAGGCCGTCTAGAGAGGCCAGGGAGTGTGCGGGTGGGGCTCACCGTGGGCTGCCCTGGAGGGGGGAGACAAGAGGGACTCAGTATGCTCTCTTGGGGGAGAGTGCCTGCCCCCCAGTGAAACCACAGCCCCTTTTACCACCTTGGGGTGCCCCAGACTGGCAGGTGAGTAAAATAACGAAGTGGAGGTTGGACCCTGAGAGGCCGACCAGTAAACAAGCCTGGTCCTTATGGGCAAAAGTATGGCAGTGGCTACGGCCCTTGGAAAACAAGCCCTACCAGGTCATTGAGCAGGTAGCGTGCTATCTGCTCCTGAAAGCACTTCCCCAGGGCTTCACCCAGCCGGTCTGGGGCGTGCAGTTTAAGAACATGTCTGAGCTCATAGAGCTTCTGGAAACACAGAGGGCGGCCTCACACTCTGGGAGAGCAGAACCGCCCTTCTGCCAAACTCAGCCGGGTATGTCCCAAGACCTAGCCCCTCCCTGTATAACCCGGAGCTTGCATCGGCGTCGCGCGGCTGGCACGCAAAACCGCTTGGAGGCGAGGAGGAATGCAGGTGGAGGGGAGGAGGGCTTGGTGTGCTCTGACAAACCCGCTGACGGTCCCGCATACAGGCGTGGTGATCGTTAACGGGTTTAAAACTTCCGCTGCTCGATTCCGCAGCAACATTTCCATTGTTGCCCGCCGCTTTGTGCTACCGCGACAATGGCTAAAATTCAAGACCAGTATAACCTGTGTCCACGGGAAACCGCTGGTACAGCACCGCCGCTTGTGTCATTAGCTACGGACGATCAGTCCAGAAAGTAACCGTGGCAATCCTTCCTGATCCTCCGCACCGGTGATACTAGGGCGGGACTGGTCTGACATTAAAAGCGGTGAGACACATACCACTCCGGGGTTAAGTTGGGCCTCGTTATGGACGGAGATGAACCGTCTCAAGCTGCCTCCACGCCGTGTAATCAGCCGGCAGAGAGGTGAAGCAGCCGTCCTGGCTGACGTGGCAACTCCCGGGCCGTCGCAGGCTGACACGTCATCCACCAGCGCCGCGGCGGAGCGGGAGGAAACCACGCCCATTGAGGTCGGCGCTGACCCTCTCTCCGTGTTGCGGTTTCAATTTAAAAGCGCCGGCTTCTTTCAAAGGGAGCAATGGAATGACGACTCCCTGAAGTTTGTAAAAAATGCAGTGGTCCTTGTCAATGGCCAGCGCACTAGTCAGTCGATGCCACAGGGCCCCTACTTTGTGTTAGATAATGACCTCCTTTACCGTGTAGCAATGCATGACGGGCAGGAGACGAGGCTGCTGCTAGTGCCGCGTACCTTCGGCGGCAGGTCTGCGAGCTAGCACACGCCCACCTCCTAGGTGGCCACCTGGGCACCGAAAAAACTCTGGAGCGGATCAAGCTCCGGTTTTACTGGCCAGGAATTAATGAGGAGGTTCGCCGCTTTTGCGCTTCCTGCCGGAGTGTCAACTGCGACAGATTCCTAGGAGGGACCGTGCTCCTCTTGTTCCTATTCCCTTGATTGGCGTTCCCTTCCACAGAATCGGGTCGACCTGGTGGGACCTCTAGAGCCCTCAGCCCGAGGACACAAGTACATTTTAGTCCTCGTGGATTATGCTACGATACCCGAAGCTGTTCCGTTGCGCTCAGCTACCTCTAAAGCCATCGCACGGGAATTACTAGGGGTATCCGCCCGCGTGGGGATCCCCAAAGAAGTCTTGACAGACCAGGGGACCCCCTTCACCTCGGAGACGTTCAAGGAGACTGCCAGATTACTGAAAATAAAGCATTTAAAACCTCGGTGTATCATCCTCAAACCGACGGATTAGTAGAGAGGTTTAATCAAACTCTCAAGCAAATGCTACGTAAGGTGGTCAGCGAGGATGGAAGGAACTGGGATCAGCTCCTCCCCCTCGTCCTTTTGCCTATCGGAAGTCCCACAAGCCTCCACGGGGTTCTCCCCCTTTGAACTACTGTATGGGCGACAACCTCGGGGCATATTGGATATTTTGAAAGAAGGCTGGGAAGAAGAGGCTCTTCCCACCACTAACATACTGGAGTATATCGCGCAGTTACGCGATAGATTTGGAAAGATTCGCCTGTCCTTAAAAGTCACATGGAGGAGGCTCAAGCAGCACAGGTTCGCTACTACAACCGCGCACGTCTCTTGGGAGTTCCACCCGGAGATCGGGTCATGGTCCTAGTGCCTACCTCCCACTCTAAGTTGCTTGCCCACTGGCAGGGCCCCTCTGAAGTTAAGGAGAGGAAGGGACTGGTCGACTATTTGGTGAGTCAACCCAATCGCCGGCCAAAGGAGCGGTATATCATGTGAACCTGCTGAAACCGTGGAAGGACAGGGACCCGACCCCTCCTCCGGCCAGCCCCGCTCACTCTTCACACACACGACCTTAACTTTGGGCAGACTTGAGACCCAGGCAGCGGCAGGAGCTGGAAACAGTTATCCGGACCGTTCGAGAGGTAGTCAGTGAACACCCGGAAGGACCTCTCTGATTGAGCACAACATTGTGACAGAGCCGGGGTTGTTGTCCGAGAACGCCTACCGTCTTCCCGAGGCAAAAAGGCTGAAGTGGAGCTGAGATCAAGCGCATGCTGGAACTAGGTGTAATTGAGGAGAGTTATAGTCCCTGGTCCAGCCCCATTGTGCTCGTCGGTAAGCCTGGCGGAGTTGGAGGTTCTGCAATGACTTCCGTCGCTTAACCAAGTCTCCCAATTTGATGCCTATCCAATGCACGCGTGGGCGACCTCCTCGAGAGGCTTGGACAGGCTCAATACCTGACCACACTTGACATGACAAAGGGTACTGGCAGGTTCCTTTAACGGACTCCGAAGGAAAAACGCGTTTAGTACCCCTAGCGGACACTGGCAGTATCGTGTCCTTCCATTTGGGTTACGGGGCTCCAGCAACCTTTCAGCGTCTGGTGGACAAAGTGCTTCGCCTCATAACTCATACAGTGCTGCCTACCTAGATGGCGTGGTCATCTATTCCAGCACATGGAAGGAACACCTACAGCATGTCCAAGCGGTATTACGGACACTTGGTGAGGCCGGGCTCCGGATTAATCCCAAGAAATGTTTCTTTGGATTAAGCGAGGCCAAATATTTAGGCTACCTGGTGGGTCGGGTACCGTAAGGCCACAGTGCTCCAAAATTGATGCCATTCTGAAATGGCCCGTCCATGAACCAAGCGGCAGGTCCAAGCCTTTCGGGTTAGCGGGTACTACCGCCGGTTTGTACCCGGTTTTGGAGAAAGCGCGCCTTGACTGATTTAACAAAGAAGAGGGCCCGAACATTGTGGTATGGACTGCAAAAACAGACACTGCATTTGGTGACTTGAAGAAGGCCCTTACGTCCGCACCTATTTTGATGGCACCTAACTTTTCTTTGCCTTTCATCCTCCAGGCGGACGCCGGACACAGGCCTGGGAGCCGTGCTGAGCCAAAGTGTCGATGGTGTGAACACCCGTCATGTTCCTGAGCGGAAACTGTTGGACCGGGAGACCAGGTATGCGGCGGTGGAGAGGGAGGCTCTGGCGATTAAATGGGCGATCACTCAGCTGAGGAACTACCGGTTGGCCGTGAGTTCACCCTTGTCACGGACCATGCACCTCTACAGTGGATGGCCCTGCACAAGGAGTCGAATCCGCGGGTCACCCGGTGGTTTCTTGACCTGCAGCCGTACAAGTTTTCGCTCGTTCATCGTCGGGGTGCTCTCCATGCCAACGCCGATGCTCTCTCTCGGTTTTACGACCTCTCGGTTAAGGTCGCCCGACCCGACGGGTCTGGGCTGAGGGGGGGGCCTTGTCACACTGCAGCGCATGGGAGGCAGCTAAAGGGCTCGAGTGAAGGCAGTTCTGAGCCATGCCGGGATGTGGCAGAGCGCACTAACTCTCTTTCTCACTTCCCTGTAGACCTAACCCGGGAGGTTCCACCTGTCTCTCTGGACGTCACTTCTGGGACCGAGCCAATGGAGACAGACCTTGCCAGCTCCGCCCCTGATGTCACATCCGGGACTAAACCAATGAACAATGAACACGTGCCCGACCCTTATGACCTCACTTCCTGTCTCCCCCTTTAAAAGCCTTCCCTTTTCCCTTCTGTGTCAGTCTTGTTTTGGACTCTGTTGTAAGCACTTCAGTGCTGGTATTTGAAAGAAAACGAAGTTGCAGCCAGGATACCAAATTACATGGGTGGCTGCCCCAAACCTTTTCTGTCTTTGACTCGTTTTGTGACAATATATATATATATATATATATATATATATATATATATATATATATATATATATATATATATATATATATACACACACACATATATATATATATATACACATACATATACATACATACACACACATATATACACACAAATACATATATATATATACATACACACACACATATATAAACATATATATACATATACATACATATCTACATATATACACACACAGCTATTTCAGATCAGTGCAATACGCTGTTTGTTAAAACGGATGACACCCGCTCTTACGTGCAAGTCTGCGTGGATATTATGAACTATCAGATTTGTTCAAGTTCTATTTAAATTTTAAATAGAAGGAATTTTTATTTAGTCGACAGAAATATCTTTGGTAGGAATGGTAAAACAGACAGGAATATTATTCCTGAATAAATCAACTCAAACCTTAAACAACTTATAATATTTTGCTCTCCATAAAAATATATCCTGTCTAAATTATACAAGTTAGAAATAAAGTAAACATTAAAAGAACAAACATTCAAATTTCTTTACTCTTATGTAATTTTATATTTTATAAAAAATAAACTTAGATTTTAAATATCCCAAAAGATTTTGCTCTCCATAAAAATATATCCTGTCAAAATTATACAAATTCAAATATGAACATGCTGCATAACAAAACCTAGAAATATAAATAAAATGTGTTCCTTTCAGCAATAACAAATCAAATCATTCAGTTGTCTTTGCTCATATGTCATTTTAGAGCTGGACGCCTGGCATCTTTTTTGGCAACAGGTTGTTTCTGTTTGGTGTGAGGTTCTGTGTTGTGGAGATTCTCAGGATGGATTGCAGGTGCTCATCAGTGAGGCGACTCCTGTGTGCTGTTTTGTTAGTCTTCATCACTGAGAAGAGCTTCTCACACAGATATGTGCTACCAAACATGCACAAGGTTCGAGCCGCATGTAGACGGACTTTTTTTGTTCTTCAAAGTCACCAAAGCGCCGTGCAAACTCAGTGCGCAGCGCCAGTTTATCAGCAAAGTGCGATTTGGGAACACCGTAGTGACGACTTGGTTTAACATTACTTGGTAATAGGGAAAGTGGGGCAAGTGGTTGTGTCTCCCATAAAAGCAGCCTCAATTGAAATCACTTTGTGATTGTGCACGGGTAAAAACGTCCGCTGAAGTGTCAGATTCTTATTTAATTCTTCTGCTTTCTGTATCTTCTGCATTGCATTCAGGTCTTTCAGGTTACCCTGATGTTTTGTTTTATAGTGCCGTCTTAGATTAAATTCTGTAATTACAGCCACATTAGCTCCACAAATGAGACACACGGGTTCAGTAAACATATACTCAGCCTCCCATCGGTTTTAAAGGCTCTATTTTCAGAATCAACTTTTCTCTTCAGCATCGTGTGAGCTAGCTTCGCAATAACTTGCAGCATCTTAAGGTAGACTTGATTAACGCAGTAACTGTTCGGCAAGGCAGCTGAAGCGCTGCATTATGGGATCTGTAGTTTATTGTGTTACCAGCGCTTCATATACCCGAGCTTTAATAACAATAATACAGTATATAAAATGATCTCGCGGGCGGATATAATAACACGCCGGGCGGATGTGGCCCGCCCTTGAGTTTGACACATATGGACTAAATAGAACTTGAAAAGATATATTTTTCAAATGTGATCGCAATTCAGATAGAGTTGACGCACTACAGCCTGCATGCCTCAATAAGTCATCCTCCCTCGCCTTACTTTTTACCGTTCATCTAATGAATACACTGAGTATGGGTTTATCAAAACAATCACTGATGGCGAATAAAGTATCCATTATTCGAGTATGTAGATCGGGTTATATATATATACATATATATATACCCGTATCGCAGGAGAAGTAGTGTGTTAAAAAGCTAGAAAAGAAAAGGGAACATTTTAAAAATAACGTAACATGACTGTCAATATACAGTATTTGTTTTGTGAGTGTTACTGAGTGTTGCTGTCATCAAGGATTTGATTATTATTATTTCTTTCAATCAGGTTCGTATTTGTAGGATGTGTTGTGTTCAAGTTACATTCCGTGTTTGTCAATCGTTGTAAAGATGACAGGTTTCATTCATCGATTCGTTTCTTACTGCATCAATAAACAGCTCGCCTTCTTCTTTATCTGAGACCTGACACACTGCATGCACGGGTTTTTTTTACACTGTCTTCCTTTAGCGGGACATTGACTTTTTCCAACGTGTGCTTTGTTTCTGCAGTAGCTGGATTTATGAATATGCTTATATGTATCAGACGCTTCATATTTTTTGCTGCCTTTTCAATTGTGTAATTCGTTTTTGTTCAGCTCTTTGGAACTGTTGCTTTTATCTGTGCACTACGCCAGTTCACGTGAGCCACTCGGTGTACATGCATCGAAGGTTCCCAGCTGTGCTGGTGCCATCTCGTGCTATGTCCATGGCTGTATTTAATGTTACCTTAGTCCTGGCACTTAAAACTTTCTCTCGCAGTTTCGCTGAGTTTGTGTCAAACACCACCCTGACCATGTCATCTTCCTCTCCATAAGCACAGTCCTTCACCCGTGAATATTTACCCGTGGCAGTTTGCTATTGGATTGCCGCTGACGGACGGCCTTATATGGGCAGGCACTAAATTACAAACGCCAGCGGCAGCCTGTCTATGAACTTAATTTAAAATGTAGGGTTTACATCGTGCTTTGTTTCAGTAGCAGAACTCATGAATATGGTTGTATATGTCACCGCCGCTTCTTATTGTTTCGCTGCCTTCTCAATTATATAATGCATGTTTTCTTCAGCACTTTTTGAGGTCTTCCTGGTTTTCTATGTACTGCGTGATTACGTGGGAGGCGTGATGATGTCACACGAAACTCCGCCCCCACGGCATTGAAGCTCATCTCCATTACAGTAAATGGAGAAAAACTGCTTCCAGTTATGACCATTACGCGTAGAATTTCGATATAAAACCTGCCCAACTTTTGTAAGGAAGCTGTAAGGAATGAACCTGCCAAATATCAGCCTTCCACCCACACGGGAAGTTGGAGTATTAGTGATGAGTCAGTGAGTGAGTGAGTGAGTGAGTGAGTGAGGGCTTTGCCTTTTATTAGTATAGATATAGATAGATATGACAACAACACTCATATCAATGACAAAACAATTACATTAGCAATCATCTTTTTGCATAAAATACAGTATATTTCTAGAGTAGTAGGCTGATGTACTGTATTAGCCATTATAGGTGTAATGAGTAAAGCAAAAGAAAATGACATGTCAAGACACAGCTGGACAGAAAGGAACAGGAAGTTAAACTTAAAATGTAACACATTACAATTGCATGGTTTAAATAGAGACAAGAGTTTTATAATCAGATATGAGGATTATTTACATCTCTCTGTCTGACCTAGTCGATTTGATTACAGATCCACATTGTAAGGAAAACTCATCAGAAACTTCAAAGGACTTTGTTGGACAGTTATCTTATCAAGAGATCTTATCAAGAATGAATCATAGGCTGGAGAGGTCTGTTAATTTTTGATATTGAAAATGACCCACTTGAAGGTTTTCAAATGCCGTTTCTTTCCTAGTTTATATATAAACACAGGGAACTCCATTTGCTGTACTACAATTTGCCTGAAGAATGAACCTGAGCTGCCTCAAACACTTGCATATTATAATCTGTTCACTTAGCCAATAAAAGGTGTTATTTTGCTTCACTTCTCATATGTATGAAATCCATGTTCTGGTCTTATATATAGTATGGTGTATGTCTGACTTATATTTTCAGGTTATTAGAGGATCATGTAACTGTAGTCACATTCTAGGTTGCATAATGAGAATGAGGGCATTTTGAGAACGACAATAAGAATGAATGATCATTTTGTAACACACATGACAAGTGTCCTTACAGGAAAAACACAGCATAAATCTGAAAATAAATGTGCATATGTATGTGCTTAGTGTTTATGAGATCTCTGTCATTTCTTCACTGAAACCTCTAAACATGAATACAGTACTCCAAATATTGCATAATCTTTTCAGGTTTTTTCTTTAGTCTAATTTATGCCCTTTGTAGTTTTCAGTTTATGTGCATTCATATGCAGGAGCATGCTCACCTCTCACATGTGTGCTGATGCATTATACAGTGTGCAGAGAGAAACCGTCATGGTTACTTCAGATGGCACATACATCATTTGTAAAAGTCTGTTTTTTTTTAATTGGACTGTGATTTATTTACAGATGATGGCTCTGGTTTGGTATTTTGGCTGATTTCAAAATCTAAGTTTAAATTTAAGAAATCTAAAGCTGAGTTCAGAAAAGTGGCTTTAAATGACCTAGGGATAAAAGATTACTCAAATAGATTATTTTATGAAATACTTATTTTGTTTTTGTTAAGTAACTTTGGAAACCTCATACCAAAAATGAAGAAAGACATACCCTTTTTGATGATATCTTCATAGTTTTGACAGGTGCCGAAGTCTGAAAACAAACAACATTAAACAAGATTTAAAAAATAAATGGCACAAATCCACATTTGTTCAAAACTAAAACCAATGCTATTTTGCAAAAACATGTCATAATGCAGACATTGCTAAACCATAAAATGTGAAAGGGGGAAACACTTTTGAATAGTTTGGAATAAATCCAGATTTCCTCACAAACTCACATACCAATTTCAGCATGCCAATAAGGCGCAGGCAGGTTTATTTTATGTAAAAAAAAATTGGACACAGTTGTATACCAGCCCCCTCGGTGGGCTAGCGCTCTGCCTGGGGTTTGTTTCCTGCCTTGCACCCTATGTTGGCTGGGTTTGGCTCCAGCATACCCCCGTGACCCTGTAGTTAGGATATAGAGGGTTGGATAATGGATGGATGAATGTATTCCAGCTAAATAAACGTGTTATTTTGTAGAAGAAGAGCCATTAATTTGTTTACTTGTTTATGTGTTTTTATTATTCTCATTGAGCATATTGTTTAAATCACATTTTAAACAGTTTTGCAAGATGTTCATCTGAGTGTTTTATCAGTGTGAATCTTATGCATGTAGAAAATAACTAGCTTACAGATTAGAGGTCTCATTGCTGAGGTTATCATCAATAACTAGCAACCCTAATTATTTCACTCAATATAGCCCATAGCTGTACTTACAGTAGATGATGAAAGTCAAATAGCCATAAAGTGTACATTTTTGACAGTCAGATCCTGACAATGTTAATCTGAAAACTGAAATCTGTGCACTACCAGTATATAAAATGATTTCAAGTGTAATATTTTGATATTAATGTAAATGATAACGGTAATTTCTCAAATAAACACAAAACGACCTGTTGCATGAAGTAGGAATCCACACATGGAGAGACACTTTGTCACAGGAACACTCACTTACAACAAGGCAGTCAAGAGACACTAATTAAGATTATGGTTTTTAGACTTTTTTATGGGTTGTAGACTATATGAAGATGCCAGAGTCGACTCAGAAGGCTCAAAATAAAACATTTAAACAAGAAGATTCCACCTACGGTGGCGCAGTGGTAGCGCTGCTGCCTCGCAGTTAGGAGACCTGGGTTCGCTTCCTGGGTCCTCCCTGCGTGGAGTTTGCATGTTCTCCCTGTGTCTGCGTGGGTTTCCTCCGGGCGCTCCAGTTTCCTCCCACAATCCAACGACATGCAGGTTAGGTGGATTGGCGATTCTAAATTGGCCCTAGTGTGTGCTTGGTGTGTGGGTGTGTTTGTGTGTGTCCTGCGGTGGGTTGGCACCCTGCCCAGGATTGGTTCCTGCCTTGTGCCCTGTGTTGGCTGGGATTGGCTCCAGCAGACCCCTGTGACCCTATTCGGATTCAGTGGGTTAGAAAATGGATGGATGGATGGATTCCACCTAGCCCCCTAAATGGGTAACAATACCAACTTCTTCACCATGCTGCTCAGAAAAAAACAAATGTAGATAAGATACAAATGAACTTCCCATTCATAAAATTAATTTCAGTTCAGCACAAAGAAAAAGAAACATCATTTGACTTAGGTGTGGGCATAGTACGAAAGGGTTACTTGCATCAGACTTTTTTCATTTGTCTCGTAACTTCTAATATACAGTATACTATCTCCTTGTGACAGTAAGGACAAAGCCAGGATCAAGCTAACCTATTTTTTAAGGACTCATCTGACTGGAGAAACATCACAAAGGGAATTTGTACATAGTGATGTATCTCTTACCTTAAACACCTCAACCTCCTCCAGAATGAGCTCTTCTGTGGTGCTGGGATCTTTAGGGAGCACAATTACCTTTTGCACTGTCCCACGATCTGGAAAAGGGAATGTATACAAGCTAATACCATGAAACACAGGATATAGAAATGTGTATGGAAAAAAACAAAACCATACTAATCAAAATGATCCATAAAGTTGTCAACAGAATATTACATTCAATACACTAATTAATAACATTATATTTAAAAAAATAGTATACTGTATATAACTTTCAAATATTCAAAATACATTAGAAAGCATTACTGCTTAAAATAACAATATGATTTCCCTTCAAGGTAAACATGCTTTAAGGTAAATTCACTTTCTTTTCTTTTGCCTTAAAATTACTTATACAGAATTATTTTTTCTGATTCTCAAATAAGTTATTAGAAGTGATAAGCAGCTATGTAAAAGTAAGGAATGCTTTTTTGCCACATCTGACCACCCAGGTTTAGATTCCCATGGTGGGCTGCTCCAGGTTCTCCAGTTTCCTCTCTTATTCCACGGTTAGAATAATGGCTGCTTTTTACTGTAAATTAACTCAGTTTAAGTGAACATGGCTTCTGTAACCCTTACATAATAACATAAGAAAGATGACACACCAGAAGAGACCATTCACTTCATCAAGCCTGTTTGTTTAACCCTTAAGTTGGTTTGAGCAGGTTCAGAACATGTGCGCGAGACTGTGGAACGCCTCCCTGACTACCTGAGAGCCCCACAGTCGACTGATGTTTTAAACGGAATCTAAAAACTCATCTTTTAGAAAGATATTTTGTTAAGGTACAGTATAAATAGATTTTCTTGTTTTATGATTTTTATTTTTACTCTGTAGCACTTTGAGATTGCTAAAATATAAAGTGCAATATAAATAAAATGTATTATTATTATTAACATTAAAATTGGATATTTGTTAGATTTCACCTTAACTTCTTAATTATTATAACTATTATTATTTGATGACTATCCTATAATGCACAATACCTATTTATGGAATTATGATACATTATTCCTCTATTTTAGATTTGTAAAATTATTTAGATTTGAAATTTTACTAAATTGCACATTTGTCTGTACTTTAAACACAGACAATAATTTCTTAAGAATGATGAGGCATATGTGAAATATTGAACTTTGGATAAGAAAAATGTTGTTTCAAATAACTGGTGGCTTTTTGGCCTTCTCAACCTTTTGTGATTCATGTTTGGTTTTACAAACTGTTAATAAGATGAATAAATACATAACACTGTGATTGATTCAAAAGTTACATTTTCAGCTTCCTAGAGAATGTAAAATATTGAAAACACACCTGTACCAAGGAACAGAACTTCATAACGGCCATCCACAGCATCGACCTGGTCCACGGCAATAGTGGTAAAACGATAGTCAACTCCTGTCCTGACCACCAAAGGCCGACGATTCAAAGGATACACTGATAAGTACATGAGCGGTGTGTACGAATGAAATTCACTACTTCATCAGAAAAGTCCTTTGTGGTGCGTATACCTGGAGTGAATGTGCCTCCTGGACACTAGTCAAAAGAGAAAGATAGTCTGAGGATGAAACTTCACATTTTAAGCATTTAGTAAATTAAAATTTCACCATTCCAGCCAAAAATTCAATGACACTTTAATCACGGTAGCTTCAAAATATTCACTAGTAAATATTTCCAAACCTTCCAATACTACTATGTACTAATTATCTTACCTGAATATTTTTGAAATTTGAATACTTTGATATAAAGCCTTCAGAGTTATCTCTGCACTGGACTGAAGTGATAAAGCAACCAAAGATGAACTTGTTGCTTTTTCTTCATGCAGCTGCGTCTTTTTGGTAAGGTCTTGTTCAATTTTGCAACTCAAATGTACCCTCACTGGCACATATTGCACATCTTGATTTTTACAATGTATGGAGACTGCCACTAATTGTATTTTTATATAGAATTTATAATGAGAACAGCTTGATATTTTCCATTTTATATTCACATTTAATATCCTTACATGAACACCTCATATTTATCTGATCTGATATGTATTTACCGAGTGTTGAATATTTCTGTTACCTTATCCATATTTACTGTGGATAACAGTTTCATGTTATTCTCCAGCAAGTATGGACATGTAACGCATAAACAGACCAGTAAGATAAATTAGAAGAACTGTACTAATGAATTGAACACAATGGGAACTCTTTCATGTTCCATTGTTATTTTCTCACTCATTGTCTAATTTCACAATACACATCACTTATCTCCCACTGTACTTAAAGATCATAATGTAAAATTAAAATGTGCTATATTTCATATTCTACTTACAGTTCCAGGACGTGGATATGGAATTTTCCCAGCATATGGTGTCCACTGGTAATTGTGGCCCTGCTTATGCGAAAATGGTCCATTGAAGACTGTCCAATGTCAGACATGGAATAGACACATACAGCTGATCCCTTAAAGACAGACCTGTAAGAGAGCAACAATAATGATCTGTGGTTTCCATCTGATTCCTTATGAATTTAACAATAACTAATGGTATCTGAAAAAATACCAGAGAATGTTATGGTCTTCATAGTTATAAAATGACTGGTTCTGCCCAGTGCAAACCCACATGTGTGTATTGTGCCTTCATCACATTTTATCGTGTTAAACAAGTGATGATGTTTCCTGTAGTTTGACAGGAAGAATGCTTTAATGACTTCAGAATATGTATACATAATGAAAATGGACAGGCCAACCTATAAAACATTTCTAATCTCTTGTTCTACACTGTTCTTTTATAGACTTAATAATGAACATATTGTCTCCACTGATATTATCATCTATTTTCTAATTTTTCACCTTTGTTCTCTGAGTTTTGATATTTGCTTAAGAAAGTCACTGCCTGGTTGAAACCACCAGGTCTGACAAGGACGAAAACAAAAGGTTTTGTGAAATATATGATAAAGTCTCTCCTCTTCTCACCAGTTCCCTGCGTAAGAAGAAGTACTTAGATTATTTTGCTAATAAATAATATTATTCTAAAACCAGTTAGAAGAAATGTTAAAAGCAATAGACACAGCAAATTCTCAAGTTTTTGATTGAATCTTATTGTGTTGATTTAAACGGTTAAACATTTTTTTCATACATACACCTTCAAGTGTTAATTTAACATTAGCGATTTTACTGTGCATGTTATTAAAGTAAACTTGGTGCCTTTCAGCAGACTTAATAAAATGCAAAAATAAGCCTACACTGTTAGAAAGGAAAAAGAAAAACATATGCAAAACATACTCATTATTTTAAAACATATACATACAAGACTTTAAAGGTAGAGAGGCTACTCACCCGTTGTTGAGAATACTGCATATAGTACGGATTGCTCATCTTGGGTTGGCTGGATAAACATGTCTCCTGCCATAAACAAAGTATGTGGTTTTAGTTTCAAGAGCTACAGTACATGACAAAATAAGCAAAAGTGACCCTAGGCCTATCATTAATTTACATAATTTGTAAGGAAGCCAGTTAACATTTAATTTTAAATTTGCTGCTTAACCAAGGTTTTAATACTCTAGATTTCAGTAAGTACAAATTACGTCCTATTGCTTTAGAAAAGAGAAGACTAAAAAACAAAATATATAACAGCAGAGTGGAGTCAATTTTAACTCAAGTAAAGACTGGATTTAGAAAAGATAACAGAGGTTATCTAGGAGTCATGGAATAAAACGTTTAGATCAGTAGTTCTTTCACTCAGTGCTGGAGACTGCATGTGGCTGCAAGTTTTAGTTACAACCAGTTTCACAACATAGCATGCTGAAATGATGCAGCTACCTCAGTGTCAGCCCCGTACTCATTACTAAATAATGGAGAATGAAATCTGCGAAAACTAAGTTCAAGAAAAAATTACACTAAATGATTCTAATAATGGCTTTACTACCATATTTCAAAAATGTGTATCTTAGGTTAATAGACAGCTCAGGATGGCGCATGACTGTGTCCTGAAATGAAATGATGCTAATCCAGGGGTGTTTCCTCCCCTTGTGTCTAATTAGGACAGGATAGTCTCAGACTATCTGTGGCTCAAGATAGGATTAAGGAGTTAGAAATAATGGTTCAGTCTCAAATATTTCTTCATAAAAGGTAGATAATAAAGATACCCTTAACAATCTACAACAACTATAATCAGTCTCTAAGTAATCCTGCTGACTCATTTGAGAGACTTCTACATAAAAGCGGTCGGGATTGTCCTTCCGTCTCCGTGAGTGCTACGCAGGCGCTGAGTTTCACACGCCCGCCCATTTTGCAATGCACGATGGGATTTGTAGTTTCGCTTTTCCAGGTAAAAGATGATTTTCTACCCAGACTGTGCGATATCTTCTTCTTCTTCTTACTATATAAAAGCGGTCGGGATTGTCCTTCCGTCCCGTGAGTGGAAAGCGTAGCGGTATTCCGCTTATCACAGGCTTACTACTTGCAGCTTGCGGTACGAAGCGACATGATGTGAGCAGAGTTCTGGTGCTCCCATCGTTCCCTTGCTTTTGTGCGTGATGCGCTGGAAAAATAGACAAAATTATGTCTCTGGAAATAATTAATGTTGATGGAGTACAAATGCCTCACCGCGTAGTAAATATCAGGGGGGTTCAAAAGGGCGACTCAATATAGAAAAAAGTTGAAATTTCATCACAAAAATAACAGAAACTACGAGTATTAAAGTAATACCGCCAAATGCAATATAACCAAATTAATGAGTTTGTATAAAATATCAAATTGATCTACATATTGAATTGCCTTAAGAAGTGGTCAACTTAAAAGTCGGTCGCCTTAAAACGGGTGAGCCTAGTAGATTATACTATTGTGTTATTGTCTATTTATTGTTCAATTTCATGAAAATATCTTAATTGAATTCCAGTTACAGATATTGCAGTTGGTATAAACAATAATGATGAGCTCATTAATTTTAGTAATATGAAGTATCAGTTACAGACATAAAAGCTAAACCTGCCTTCCCAGTGAACCAAAAAGTGCTCTTGGCGCATGTAATAATAACCATCCTCTTTATTAGTTCAGTTTATCTAAATAAAAACATGTTGAATTCATTGTTGGAAATTTTATTTTGTCACAACAACTCAAATGCAGGTGATATTATCAGTACACAAAGCCTCTGCTATTATTTAAAATTAATATGATGATAATGATGATAGGGTGACTTGGTGGAGCAGTGATTACCACTGCTGCCTCACAAAACCAGCTCTCTGGACTCAAATCCAGTGCCTGGTCATTGTCTGTGTGGAGTCTGAATGTTCTTCCAGTGTCTGTGGGGGATTCTCCATGAGTACTCTAGTGTTTCCCCTCACAATCTTTATGTCATGCAAGTTAGATTAGCTATATACAGTATAACTATGAATGTGTACATGACTATATCCCGCAATGGACAGACACCCTTTCAGGGCTGTTTTATGCTACCCTACAAGACTAAACTAAACTAAAAGTATATTTGAGAATATTATTTTATTATTGTACATTTGACAGGCACATTTACACAAGTATGTTTGCAATAACATGATGAATTACCACTTTTTGAACCAGTGGCATTTAACTTGCTTAGAGTCACATGGTGAGTTGAAGGAAGGGTTGAATCAACAACCTTTATTCAGTATAATAAGATTATGGACTCATTATGGTTAGAAGAATGTGTTACTAAGATATCTTGTGACTCAAATAAGACTAAATAATCCTTAAGACTGCTTGCCTCAGAAATGCTCTAAACATGTTAATCCATGGTGCAGGGGAGAAATTCAAAAGAAAACAAGATTTTATGGTGGTAAAAATATCCATTTAGTTAACTATTTCATCAAATCAACTTTTAATTTAAAGTTTTTATAAAACTAAGAACCAACTTGACGTGTGATGCCAGCCCTGTCATGGTGAATCTGACTTCCACAAGTAGCTGTACATCCATGAATAGTATATAGATAAAGTGAAGGTTGGTTATAGTACTTACTGTGAGCCCAGACATTCACTTTAAACTTTCTAACTCCAGCTACCGTATTATTCCATAATAATAAAATTCCAAAATACTTCTCGTTTTGTTCTTAATGAAATAAGATGTAGACATAATCAAAAGGTAGGCCAATATATAGTTTTAGTAAAGGTGTACTAACTGAGATCATCAAAATACGTCTCTACTCCATCCTCTCCAATGACAGAGCACACTAGTCTTGCTTTAAGGAAAGTGGTCCACTTGTTCACTAGAGAGCGCTGCCCTCCATCATCATTCTAGGCAACAGAAAAAGATATAGCTTTTCAAAATGTTGAACAATGAACAACAGAAGCATAAAGGAGGCACTTAATATAAGACAGACAGTTAGAGTTAAGACAAGATTTATATATCATAAAAATAGTATTATTTTTTACAAAAAGCCAACACTAAAAACTACCAGATATTGTATTTTTTCAAATGTCCATTTACTAGTAATACTATGTATATGTACCACTTACATCAATATACAGTCTATATATTTTAATAAAGTAACTATTTTCTAAATATATTATAATAGTAATCTATAGATTGCTATTAAAATATATTTATATATAAAACTACAAAACATCAGGACACACCAGTGTCCATGCCCAGGTGTAATGTTGTCAGGCATCCACATGAGGGCTGATAAATAAAGGCAACAAGACACACAAAGAAAAAGGGACATAAGGGCTAGAATATCCAATGAAGAAAGGCAACAAGACACACAAGGAAAGGGGGGCATTATGGCTAACTTATCCATCCATTCAACCACAACCAGGTCACCGCTTGCAGCAATACCAGCCCACGAGAATGAATGGGGCAGTGTGTGGTGGGCGGCAGTGAAAACGCTTGCTGCCGGGAGCCACCTGAGGGACACAACACCTGCGTGGACAGTGAAATCACCCACCTTCAGCCTCCATCCAGCCACGCTTGCAGCGCCCCAGGCCAAAGATGATGGAGCGGCAGTTACTGAGGCGTATGCATCACAGCTGTGGCCCCGTTCATATGTAGTAGGTCGGACGTCCGTAACCTGAGGACTACCTGTATATGAATTAATCTCTGAGGTGCAGAATGGGATGGTAAAGGATGGAGCCTTGACATGTTATCGAGATAATATAAAGCAAAATAAGCTACAAAATTAATATGGGATTCATATAATGAGGAATGTCCAATACAACAAGCTTATTAACTTGTGAACTGGAGTCTCTGGATTAAGGGCAAGTGGGGTACTGCCCCCAACTCTTCCAGAAGATAGCGCTGTTGTGCATAAATTACATCAGTAGTAAACTTGCCTCAAAAGTTTAAGAAATTGTTGCAATGTTTTTTCACAAACTGAAGTTAGTCGCCATAATCAACTTTTTTCTAATTTTCCATTACAGTCAGTCCCCGGGTTATGTACGAGATAGGGACTGTAGGTTTGTACCTAAGTTGAATTTGTCAGAACAGGTCCATTATTTTAATAAATGCTACTAGCCAACCCGTGCGTACCATACTACATAATCAGGCCGTTTTTAATGATTTTAAGCACAGGGAGAAAATTAACATTTGAAAAATCGGTAATGTAATAAATCAGCAAGAAAAGCAACATTGTAACAATGCACGGAACGAACCAACACACAATCGTTCGTCACTGAAAACTGGCGGACTGTCCTTGCGCCTTCTCCTGCCAGACGGAGGGATGGGGGAGCACGGAGCGGAGTCTGGAACGGGAGGAGAGGAGAAGGACGTCCATTCAGCTCCGTCCATCATGCTAGTCTGCTGATTTCATTCAGTATGCACTGCCCGCCATGTGCCCACCTCCAACTCGTCACTTGAGTCGTTGTCGACTTTACACAGTCCAGATGTACCTGTGACTGACGTAGACTTTTCATTGCTCTGTGCGGTTTTGGCTGCTTTTCTATATATAATCCACCAAGACACCCGACCACGGTAGTAGCGAGGTGGGAAGGGGGTGTGTACAAAGGGTTGGGACGCAACCAGTGGGAGCGTATGAGTCACACTTAGTGGGAATTCCATGGTTTGCAGCCCGAATGGGGTTCAATGGCTTACCCACGCCGGGCAGACACGCGCTCAATGTCATGCATAATTATTTATTGAATGCTAAACACTTCTGGAAAGACACGGATGTCTAAAACGGGTTGGTGTGAGAATACAACAGTAAGTGAATGAAAAGATGGAACTCTGGAGAGAGCAAAATACAACACAATAGTGAACCCGCAGCATAACAAACGCCGCGTGGCTCAGACGTGCATGTGGACTCTTACCACAGACGAAAGTGACTAACTTGGTGGTCAGTAAGTTTTTGCGTCTGGGCGAATGGGCAGGCAGTTTGAATGCCTAGAGAGCGAGGGTAGACGCGGCCGTGAAAAGGACTGTTGGTGGGCAGGGAAACGTCTTCCGTGTTCCTGCAGGAGCATCTAAGAAGACGCATGTTTGTCGCGGTGCGAATTGCTGAATTGCTATATGTAGCGTGTAAAACAGTTTGCTATGGTGCATGCAGTCATGCGTCGTAACCGAAAACTCGTTTTTTAAAGACTGCTTACTTCATTGTGCTTTAACCTCAGTTGTAAAGGATTGTTTTAAGGATCCCATGGGATAGCACTCGCAAACCGCTTCACACGCTGCATATGGCGATTCACCTCCACGAAACATGCCTCTCTATGAACAGTCAACATAGCTCAAGGTGCATGACATTAACCTGACCTGCACTGCATGTGGCCTCTACGACAGACGAATATAAATGACGCCATTTTTTCTATGTCCTCGCGTCCGAGTTGGTGAACGTGGCCCTGCGAGTTGTCGTCGTGATCCATTGGTTTTGAGTTGGTGGGCGTGGCTCCTTCCTGCGGCCATAGGTGTCTCACTTGTCGGCGCTTAGTGAATTCACGCCTTCCGCGTGCTTTTCATGGTTGTCTTGCCTTCCATGGGTGTCTTGCCTTAGTGAATTATATATATAGATTGTTGACCACTGTAATCAAGTGCTCTGCCAATGAATGATGGAGTTTTACCTCTCTCTGACCTTTTATTATTTCTACTTTATTTTCAATGGTGATGGTTTTCCTCTTATTTACTGTATCACCAGCACTTGCATCAGATTTGTGTTTCAGAGACATTGTTGAAGGGTGAAGACAAAAGGTTAAGATGAGCTCTTCTGCACAGCACTGTACACGCTATCACAGCAGGAAGGCACCTGTTGTCAACACGTCTCGTGTACTAACAAGAGACAACTTCCTGCTATGTGTGTAACAGTACAAGCAGGCTTGCTAATGAGAATGAATGGGGTGGCGAGGGCAGTTCACTACCCGCCCACCACAAAATCACCTCCACTACAGTATGCTGCCTGCAGCATCCACCCAGTGAGAAGAACAAGGTGCGCCAAAGGTGGGTAGTGAATTGCTCACCACTGCCCCCATTCAACAGGCAGCCACCCTACAATGCTACCCCCGCTTGCCCCGTTCACCCTCAATGGCCTCCGCTCATCCTCAACCAGGTCACCGCTTGCAGCATTACCAGCCACCCACCGAGAATGAACAGGGCAGCCAAGTGTGGTGGGCGGGCAGTGAACGCCCCTCCACTCCATCCAGCCTGCGCCCAATCAAGAGCAGTAGCTGCAGTGGCGTAGTGGGCGGGCAGCGAACTGCCCCATCAAGCCTCCGTTTTGCACACGAGCGATAGCTGTGGCCCCAGTGACTATGGAGCACAGGTCACCGCTTGCCGGGAGCCGCCTGAGGGACACTACACTGCACAAGCAGTGAAATCGCCCCTCCAGCCACCGCTGCAGCGTTCCCAGGCGAAGATGACAGAGCGGCAGTTACTAAGGCTCATGCGTCACAGCTGAGGCCCGCTTGTAAGTCGTAGGTCGGATGTCCGTAGCCAGGGGACTACCTGTATATGCTCAATACAGTTTCTTATCTAGAAAAAATATTTTGGAGTACTTCAAATTTTCATTGTGGCTGGTTCTTCTAGCCTGTTACTGGGTTACTTGGTCAGACCTTTTGACCTTACAGTATTCTATGTATACTGGATCCATGCTCGGCCAGGACGCCCCTTTGTCACTAGATCTGGGGGAGCAGCCATGGGAGCCACGCTACATCCCTCGGAACCTTTGTTGGCAGCTCCCCTGGGTTGCGTTGGGGCCACTTTCGTGGAACAGCGGAGCTTATCTTGGTTGGGCTCCATGGCCTCTGCCAGGGGAGCTGCATAGAGCTGCACGGCTTAACGAGCCCGTCTGGGCGGGGCAGCCAAACCCAGAAGTGCTGCCAGAAGTAGGTCAACGAGCACCTACAGCACTTCCGGGTGGGCTATAAAAGGAGCCTGCAGCCACTACTCAGGGTGCCAGAGTTGGGAGGAGGTGGACGAAGCTGCCCTGGGAGGAGTGGAAGACAAAGAGTGTGATTTGGGGTGATTTTTCTTTGTGTGTATTTTGGGACTGTATTAGGGCTGGTGGGACACGGGGAAGGCATGTCTCACGGCTGAAGAAAGAAATTAAAAGTTCTTTTTGTTTGTGTTTACACGTGCCTCCATTGTCAGTCTACGTGGGACAGCGCCAACCAAGCCACTATCACAATACATACTTTTGCTCATGTTTATACATGTGCAACCTGAATTTTTCAGCTTGGCCTTGAGGGTTTCCCTTCTAAGCGACCCACTAGTTAATAATTTGTGATGCAATTTAAACTGTGTTTTAATTTGTACATTTTAGAGTAGTCCTTATGATTAGCATGGGTCACCTCAATTACACTTATGTAAAATCAAGTTTATAGGGCCATTATTGTCATGCAATTTAGCACCCATTGAATAAAAATAATGCATTTATGATAAATATCCTAACACAGAGTCACAGGGATCTGCTGGAGCCAATCCTAGCCAGCCCAGGGTGCATGGCAGGAACAAATCCCGGGCAGGCACCAGCCCACCGTAAGGCACACACCCACACACCAAGCACAAACTAGGGACAATTTAGGATCGCCAATGCACCTAACCTGCATGTCTTTGGACTGTGGGAGGAAACCAGAGCACCCGAAGGAAACCCACGCAACCACGGGAGAATATGCAACTCCACGCAGGGAGGACCTGGGAAGCGAACCGAGATCTCCCTACTGCGAGGTAGCAGCGCTACCACTGTGCCACCCAATTTATGAATATCCATTTGCATTTCTGCTTTGAGTGTTAAGAATTTAATGTTGGTGTTGATACATCTTTTAATACAATCATTTGGTGATTGTACATTATAACAATATGTTGATAGATCTTTATTTTCTGTGATTTCTTAATATTATTTGGCTGACATTTTATAGTCACATTTTCTACAGTCCTATCTCTTTCTGTCTCACTTACACTCACACTCTTTCTTATACATGCAGCCTATGCATGGCTTCTCAGTATGGCTCTGCCCTTTCTGACAGTGCCTTTCTAATCGTCTGTATGGCCCCACCAGAATTTTCATGCCTGGAATTAAACTATAGGTGCAGAGGTGCCATTCAACTTTTAATTTCATGGAGAAAAATAAACAGAGAAAGAAAGGTCAGGCTTTGTGTGGTATTGGAAGAAATATAAAGGTGAATATTATCAGTATAATAATGAAAAAGAAGGCTATGGTGATGCATAATTAAAGATAGATGAAGGGGGTAAGTGATGCAGAGAAAGGGGTCTAGTACTGAACCCTGAGGTAAGGTTTGACCGAAACCATGAATAAGTAACAACAGTAATTCCTAAAGAAGAATGACATTCCAATAGTATTTTGTGAAAAATGGTGTAGAATGCTGAAACAAGATCCGAAATATAAGAATGTTTAGTAATCCAGAATCAGCAGCACAAAGCTCATTTGTGACTGTTAACAGAGTTGTTTCAGTACTAGGTTTAGAAAGAAAGAAAAGGTACAAAATATAAATTGGTGATGAAATGATCATAAAGCTGGTAAAGATCAAATTGTTCTAAATTCCAGGCAAGACAGGGGAGCATTGGACATAGGGTGGAAGCTGCAGAAAGCTTTGTGATTACTATATGTAGGTTTGGTAACAAGGTTAACAGCTGTAAATTAGCACAGTCTGGAATAATACCAGAGGAATGGGAAATGTTAGTGACAACAGTGAAGGAAAAGCAAGAGGCAGTGAGTCAGCATTGACTTAAACTGTGGGAATAGGTTCAAGGTGACAAATGGATAGGTTAGATTTATCGACCAGTTCAGATACTAAAAGATGATTAACTGGAGAAAAATCTGAGAAACTGGGTATGTTGTGATATACGAGATAGTATTCACCTATAATGAGGATGCTTGTAAAGGTGTGGCGCCCAGGTGTTGGTAAATAGTAATGGATTCGAAATGGAAAATTTTTCAAAAAGAATAAAAATATTGGAAGAAGCTTAAAGACAATAGTTTTGAACCTGTAAAATATACAAATTGGGTTACCCTGTTCACCACTTATCATGATGAAACAATATGTACATCTTTTAGGAGACAGAGATTCGTGAGATTTTTGGGATTTTGAAAGAAAATAAAATTAATGTTTTATCTTAGTTAACTGAACCAAAATAGTGTGATGGACAGCCAGGGATCTTGCCCGGACGGGATGCCCTTTTTAGGAGAAGACCGGGGGAATGGGCATACTGCCAGGAAAACCTCCCCTGGGACACGAGAGGGCAGCCCCCTTGGTTTACATCGGGGCCACGGAATTGGAGCTTAGAAGCTCAACCCGGTTGGGTCCGTGGCTACGACCAGGGGCACCTGGACAGCTCCAGAGTCTGGTCATGCAGAAGAGGAGCGGGGTTCTGGCGCAGCACTTCTGCCACACCCGGGAGTGCTGCTGGATGTTAATCAAGGGGCACCTGGAGCACTTTCGGTGCACTACAAAGGAGCCGTCCTCACTCGACTCAGGAGCCAGAGTCGGGAGGAATAGGACAAAGCTTGGGAAGAAAGGAGTAGAGGAGGGTCGGAAAGGAAGAGAAGGACTGAGTACTGTTGAAGCACTGTGTTGTGTGCAGGACCGTATTGAATAGACGCGGTGTGTTTTGGACATACGATGTCTGTCTGTCTGTGCCGGGGGCCCCGTCTACAATGTTAAAAGTAAAAGTTCTCTGATTAAAAGCATAAAATTCAAGTGGAATAAAATTAAAAGGAGCAGAATCAAAGGATCGCACCAGATTAAGTGTGTGTCCTTTCCTGTGGGCAGGAAAAGCAGATGTGCCAAGTAATAACACAACATTGTAAGAAGTAAGTAGAAGAGAAATGTCAGTTTCAATGACACCCATGTTTATTACAATCACCAAGATAATATGGAGGGGTGGCAGTAACCTAAGTAAAAAAAGATGACACTTTAGTACTAAACTCATTAAACTTGTACCAAAATGTTAGGTGCTCACATTACAGTAATCCCTCCTCGATCGCAGGGGTTGCATTCCAGAACCCCCCGCGATAGGTGAAAATCCGCGAAGTAGAAACCATATGTTTGTATGGTTATTTTTATATATTGTAAGCCCTTAGAAACTCTCCCACACTGTTTATAAATATTCTCCGCACAGTTATACAGTATATGCAAATATTTGTATATTCATTCCTATTATTTCTTTTTCAACATATTTTGAAATGGAATGTAATAATCACAAACCTTGGAAAAAATAACTTTGTTTACATTGTTTACTGTTACTCTGCTTGAGGATTAGACACAATTAAAGAAATATTTACAATGAGCAGTGAAATGTGTGTGAGTGCAGTGACAGACTTGTGTCCCAAAGGAGGCTGGTTGAGAGGGGAGGCCAAATGTCATTTATTAAGTTGCTTTCCAAGTATGCATAGTAGTTACTGCAAGTATGGCAGTATGAGTGTGAGTCAAGTGTTTTAGAAGCTTTTTGCACCTCAAAATGTCTCAAGGGTTGTCTTTGTCTTTGGAAACCACTGGCTTGACAACCATATATTTGAATGACTGCTAGTAAGCTTTAATGAACAATATGTAATGAGTTTTAAGCTAAATTTTGCTCATGCTATTATCTTCTTCTACATGTCGTCCAGAGAAGTGTGCTAGAGTTTTAAGCCTTACGTAATTAGACTTATTACCACTTTCCAGGATGCAGCCAGGGTCTTGACCAGAACCAACCCAGAATCAGGATTGTTTTAAAGATTCAATACTTAAGACAAGAGGCTGCACATACACCTGAAACACCAGGCTTAAATAACTGTACTTTTATTCTAAATGTTCGGTTTTTATTCTAAACACACAGCGTTAAGTTTACAGATTTTTTATCACCATGCAGTGGTAGATGATTGCCAAATGGTTCCCATGCATGGTTTTCAAAATTAAAAAAAAATGGATATCTCTGGTGTATCCTGATAGCAATTCATACTACTGTGGTGCCAGATGATAATATGTGTTAGGAGTAGCTCACTGCTCCTCAAGTACTATGAGCAGGATTTTTCTTTTTATTTCTTCTTAATAAAACAAAAGTATTTAATACCAGGCATATCCGGCCAACACGAGACAGCACATTGGGACTGCTTCCTCCTTCCAATGACTTCTCCCGGAAGAAAAAATACAACTTATCATCATTCTTTTCAGCACTGTCTGGGATCACATGCATCTGGATGAACACAGGATCTGAAGTGATAGAAACAAGGCAAATAAAAATGTGCTCAGATAGGATGGGGCAGATAGTTAAAGCAGGAAACAAAGCAAACTTTCATTCTGCCATTTAATGCATTCCTTTTACCTTGTTTGTAGTTACACGGAAACTGAACCTAATATATGAAGGAAATCAAAGCTAGAAACTCGCCATTTACAGTTTACACAAGTTGATTAATTTGATCTCATGTCTTTGGATTCATTTATTTTGTGGATCATAACTTTTGGCAAATGTTATAGCTAGCTGGCATTAATAGTGAATTAGTAGCATACACTGGTATTAATTATGACAACTTAAGGGAAACTTAATAGTACAGAATGGACCAAGTTACACTAGTCTTTCACCATGAAAAGATGAGCTGTCTGCCAAGTTATTAAAATTGTTAAGTTAATATGCCTATAGTAGAAGCTATACATTTACAATAATGACACTGATGAAATATTGTAGTGCATTTCCAAGAAGGCATTTTGTTTTAATAAAGAATAGTTTAATGTTCAGCCTCATACCACCCACTGATTAAATATTTTTGGGATATCACAATAGATTAGATAAAATGACAAGTTTTTCAGGTCCCTAACCCAAACTTTTTTTTGGGGTTTTTAACAAATACAAAAAAAAAAGACACTTTACCATTGAAACGGAATCATCTGCCGGGAAAAGACTGGTCTTTCCCCAAAGGGTTTTAAAGCAGGCATTTTAAAATGAAATCAACGGGCCCCCTGCATAAAAACCATATCCCTTGGAAAAAAGGGATCATTCCAAATGATTTTGGTGCCAATTTTTCAAATTTGGAAAAAAACCAACTACAAGTTTACTTTTGGCTTCCCAGTTTTCCTTTTTTCCAAGGGTTTGTCCCTTTAAAAAAATTTTTTCCATTTTTTACCTTTGTGAATGTATTTTAAAGGGGGTAACATTTTTTACTTTTTCCCTGATTATTTCCAAAAAATTTTATCCCTAAAAACAAAAAAAAACATTTAAAGACTAATATAAAATATATTTTTTTACAAAATTTTTTAAAAAAAAAACAACGCTCCCAAAAAATAACAAAAACCCCTTTTTTAATTATTTGGGGAAAAGGGGGAAAAAAATTTGAAAATAAGGGGAAAATTAAAAAAATTAAATTTTTTCCAGTTTAATAAAAAGAAGGGCCAACTTCCCCCGGCTAGAGGGGCCCAAAGGCCCTTTCCCTTTCCCAAATTTCGGGGCCTTTCCATGGTTAAAAAATTTAAAATGGGGCCCTCCACAAAGAAAGGAAAAAAAAGTTTAAAAAATATTGGTTGAAAAATTTGAAAATTTTTAAAAAGTAGAAAATACATACCTAATAATTTTAAACCCCGGGTTAGAAAGTCCACACGGATGAAGTTTATGGGTTTAAGTATTTAAAAACACACCAGGAACAAATTCTTTTTTTCCCATCCCCCAAAAAGGAAAAATAATTTGGAACCCTCCACTTGTATTGCAAAACTTTGAACAAAATTTCAATGAGATCTTTTAGCAGGGGGGAATTTAAAAGGTTGAAAAAATTTAAAATTTTAAAAAAGTACAATGGAAAAAGCAGGGGCCTTTTAAAAAAAATTTTTAAATTCTTTAGAAAGTTAAAGAAAGGGAAATGGTTGGTAAAACCCAACAAACCAAACTGGTAAACCAAAACCTATTAATTTTTTTTGGGGGGGGGAAAAATCCTTTGAAAACCAGTAAAATTTTTGGGCTCTCATTTTAATTTTAAAACCCAACATGCTAAAAAAAATTTTTTACTTGGGGTAAAAAAATTTCCCAAAAATGGAAACCCAAAAAGCTAAATTGGGTTCCATAACCCTTTCCCATAGGCTTAAAACCCCCGGGGCCCAAAGAAATTCCTATTTTATTAATTTAAACCCAAAATTAAATTCCTTTGATTTGGGTTCGCAAAAAATTTTAACAAGTTGGGTAAAAATTCAGTCCAATTACAAGTCCCAACTGTGAAATTTGGCCCAAAATTTTAAAAGGGTTTAAATTAAAATTTTCAAATTCCTTTGTTTTAACCCCGCTAAAAAAATTTATACTTGTATTCAAGAAACCCAGGGCAACATGAAACGGTTCGGTTCCCTCCTTAAAAGGGTTTTTAATTTAAAAAGTTTGAAATTTGCTTTGATAATAAAAATTTTTATCTTTACTTTTTAAAACATTTTTGGGTAAGGAAAGAAAAAAAAATAAAATTTATTTTTTACCAAATTTAAATTACAAAAAAGAAAAAATTGAAAGTTTAAAAAACAAAATTTGACTTTTTGAAATTTGGAAACGGGAAAAAATTTCTTGTTTTCAACAAAAAATTGGGTTTATAATTTTAAAAAAATTTCTTTAAAACCCAAATTAAAATTTTATGGAAAAAAATAAAACCCCAAACTTTTTTTGCAAAAAGTTTTACTGGGGGCAAGACCACCAAAGTGAAAAGTGGAATGTGCCCAACAAACAAACCCCAGAAAAGCCCCTTACATGGATTTCATTTTTTTTTCCCACCGCCCCCAAGCAAAAATGTGATTGCAGAACAATCTCCCTTATAGAAATGCTTAATAATTATTAGAGACAGTGTCCCCAGCAGGCAGGAAAAAGGGAATACTAAAAAAGGTTTTTAGGACCTTCACAGGGCCTTTTTCCTATTTTTGGTAAAATTGGGTTTATTGCATTAATTTTTTGGGAATGTAAACACTTATAAAATAAAGATTCAGAAAGACCCAAACCCTTTTGCTCACCTTTTCTCCTTTTCCTGCCATCCTACATTCCTGGCCCCGAAAGAAGCGGGCCCAAATGGATCTGAGAAAAAGGGTAGGCAGGTAATTAACAAAAAAAAGAGATGACATTTTTACGGGTTAGAATTGGGGGCTGGGTTTTTTTTGAAACAGTTTTATAAAGAATCTTTCTTCAAAGGCTTAAGTAAAAAAATATAAAACCAGTCCTTTGAATCCCCAACAACAGCTAAAAATTTTAATTTTTAATATTTTTATTTAAAAAAAACAATTGTTGGTTTAATTTATTTTCCTTTTTCGCCAAAAGTTTTTAACCCCCCTTATTGCATGGTTTTATTTTTAAACGGGTCTTTACTCAGTTTTTTTTTTAATCCCGCCAATTAAAAATAAAAAAAACTCTATTGATTTATCTAAAGAAATTGGGGAAAAAAAGACTTATTAATCTATTCTAGTCCACATGAATTTAATTTTGGGCAAAGTTTAAAAAGAAACAAAAAATTTTTTCTGTCCCGAAAAAAATATATATATATTAAATTGGAAAAATTTTAACAGCAAGAACTGGCTTTAAAAATTGAAAGAAAACTTACAGAGAAAAGTGACCATCCAGGGACTTGATGCCCCTTTTAAATAAAACTCAAAAAATTTCAACCCACATAATTTTCATTAATTTTTTCTTTTAAAATAAAAGCCTTTACAATAAGAAAAGGTTCCCTTTTTGGCGTTCCCGCGTTTCCCAAAAGCCCCTAAATATTCCGACTGCCAAGATAGGTCGATCCCCGGTCTTTGGTCCATCAGCGGAAATTGATAATCACTTGTTTTGAAGGGAGGGAAAATGAAAGGACGAAATGTAGTCTCCATCAATTCTGAAAAAAAAAATAAATAACAAAACAGGACATTCTTAAACCAAGTCATTCCCAAATCCCAAGGGGAGAGCACAAGGCAAAACCCAGTTCTTTTAATGGGAATTCCCAAAAAGCCCAATTTAAAATAATACATTCCTGGGAATATGTGAAGAAAAACAGAGTTTTCCCAAAGGGGAAAATTACAAAGAAAAGAATGTGCAAACAAAGGGGGAACTGAAGGGAAAACAACCTTTTCTTTAAACAGACAGAGATTGGGGGACATAAAGGGAAATTTATTTAAAATTTTGAAAATTTTCAGTTTGATTCCCTTCCCATTTTTAAAGTCGGTCTTCAAAAGATACATTTAGGGGGACTGATAGAAACTTGTTAAGAGTAGATTTTACAAAATACTTAAAATTTTTTTTTTTCCCTCTGAACCATAAGGGGAAAATGGAATAAGTAAAAAAAGTGTGGTAGAAGCTGCCCTCTGCCTTTGGGAAAGACATCAAGTTAAGTTTTTCAGGTTTTAAAATCCCAAATTTCTGTCACCATCCTGCTCCACTGACAGACTGAGGAGATCTTTTCCCCCCCCACTATTAACCCCTTAATTCCAAGGGGGAAAAAGTTCACATTTTTCAAAAATTGGGCTGGGTTTTACCTGCATTTTTTTTCACTTTTAATTTAATATTTTTTTCCTGTTTTGCTCTGGAGCATGTGAAATTTTCCCCCCGGGATTAATTAAAATATCTATCTTTTCTATCTATCTTTCATCTATTATCTATCTATCTTATCTATCTATCTATTCTATTATTTATTATCTATCTATCTATCTATCTATCTATCTATCTATCTATTGAAGAAATTAGTGAATAGGATTGATGGCTTTTTTTGGACTGAATGGCCTGGGTTTTCATTAAAAATTTTTTCAAAAAATATTAAACACTAACAGCTTATCTTTTTTTTCAATAATTTATGAAGTTTAAAAATTTAAATTTTTTTTTATAAAATAGGGTTTACTCATAAAAATTTTCCTTTAAACAAGCCAAGTGTTTCCTTGAGGGATAATCTTTTTTTTAAATGTATTAAAACCACCAAAACTACTGTACAAGCCGGGGAGATGTTAAAAAGGGAAAAATAAAGTTTTGGAAAAAAGATCCTTACAAGGGGGAAAAAGAAATTTAAGAGAGAGGACTCGGTTAAACCCCTACAAGGCGTAAAAAAATTAAGGGTTTCAAGATAAAAAATCAATGAAAAGAAAATTAAAAATAGTAAATCTGGCCCTCAACCTTTTTTTTATTTAAACATGTTTAAAGGGGTGGGTTGGGGAAAAAAACCAAAACCCCCTTACGTTAAAAAGAACCCACAATACTGTCTGAACAGTAGGGTGTCCCCAAAAAGAGCACAATAAAACTTTCAATTTCCCCCAAAAAAAGGAAAACAGGAATTTACTGGTATTAGTCTGTTCTTTTTCTTTTGGGGGGCCCGTGAAATGTTTTTAATTTGGCCACTTTTTTCAGCTCTTTAATGCTTGGACCAACCAACCCCGATTCTCAAAAAAGGGACTTGCCTGCCGTTCTCTTACACTTTGAAACAAAACAGGGAGACAACACACAAATCACTCCAACCCCCGGGGAATTTGCAGTCAAAACACCTGGCGGGAAGTTTTTTTATGGAGGTGATTTTAAAAAAAACTGGGGGGGAAACTTTTTAAAATCAACATTTGTCAAAATTAAGAGGGTTCCTTTTAAAAAAAAGTTAAATCAGGGGTCCGTTTTGTACTTATGGGGCACTTTCTTCTAAAAAGTTTCACCATTTTCATTATGGCTATCATTTAAAAAACAAATTTGATAATTCAGATGAACATTTTTTTTGGTTAATTTCTTAAAAACTTTGCCCAAATTTAAAAAAAAAAAACTTAGAATCTCATCATTGGAAATTCCCCTCAGAAACGCTCAAGCTTAATTTCCCCGAGCTTTTGAATTGTTCCAATTACAGTTTTATTTCAATTTTTATTTTGCAAAAAATGAGCCAAAATGGCCTCTTATAATTAAAAGGAATAAGATGGATTAAAAACAGTAGCAAAAATCACTTTTTAAAAAATTTAATTCGGATCTTTCGGGAGGGGAAAACCATCTCGGATTTGGGCCCCCAGCTGCCCAAAAATTGGTTTAAATATGCCCTCAATCTAAAGATGTTTAAAATATATATATTATATATTTTTTTTAATTTTTTTATATAATTAATTATATATATTTATACTGTATACATATCGTATATATACCTGTACATATACTATACTATAGACATACAGTAGTGATTGCATGATTTATCTATATCCAGTACTCATGGTATGGCTTCAAATTTCTTGCCAGTTAGACAATGTTTTACAACACTGTGATATTCTTTTAAAGAAAATCTGTGTGTTTTCAGAGTTGCTATTTCTATATCCTAAGAAGATTTTTCTTAAATTTCAGTAAGCAATATTTTTAAGTCATGTGAAAATATACAACCTAAAAATACATTGCCTTCTTTTAAATATTAAAGATGAAAAAAGGAGGTGTCTGGGCCAGTCATGGCCTGGAACTTAGAATGGCACTTCAGGCTCACAGACACCTACCACATTTTTTTGTTTTGCTTTTCTCTTTGGCTGAAACACATTATTTGTGTTGGATTCATTATACCTTGGTCTACTGGCATCAAACAAAGTAGTGGTTGCAATAGTCTGAGTAACAGACACATCTGAACTTGGCTCAGAGTGAAGGCATTCTGCTAATATTCCACAATGCTGGGTGTGACATCATGTGGTCAGAATGGCAACACGAATCTCTTGCCAGCTATGATAGTCTATTCTCAGACTTGTTTTTTCATCCTAATCCAAATGGCTTCATCCATAAAATCTTCTTTGAGAAGCAATGAGGATCTGTTTTTGGGGATGCACCTGCTCTTGTTAAAGGTCATAGCAGGTAACATTCACTTGCTATCTAAACAGCCGGCTACTTCATTCTCAGTCAGACTTTCAATAGATCACACTGGCGTTCAGTTTAAGTGCTTTATTTTCTGATCAGTGTATGACACAAAACAGTAGAATGCTCAACACTAAACTATGGAACAAAAAAAAAATAAAACAAAAACCATGTATTTTCAGGACACAAAATCCTTTGATGGATAATTTGAATATTTAATTTCCTCCAGGCTTGAAAAATGAAAAGTCCTGCCAAAATTTCCAAAATCTGCTGCCAGATTGTATAGTAGAGTTTGATGTAATTAACATTTTAAGGCACTACATAGGGTTGCCAGATTAGAAAATTAGAAATATGTGACACCTAAAATCCCTCTCTATATTACTATATATATAATTTATACTTGCCCCTCACACACCCAGACCAATACATTAAACAAAAGAGACATAAGTTAAAAACATTAAAGTATTTTAATGGGTTATGAGGAAAACATAAGTGAAATCATTTGAAAATATTTATTTAATACAGACAACAGAGAAATATTATTATTATTTAATAAAGGCGGTTAGAAAAAAGTGGCCGTGGCAAGTACACACTTTGTTGACACTGTATGTTGCAATGGATACAGAACTGCACAGCAGTGCGGCTGGAGAGCAAAATGGTAAGAGTGTCGCTGTCCTCAGCCAACCATAGCAACCGAACAAGTTACAAACAGGCAGCTGAACACTAGTTCTCATTACATTTGGGTTATTTTCATCAAGAGAATCTGAGAAAAGAAAGTATAATACTTATAAAGTTAACTAAATACCGTAAGAAGGTAGTAAAATATATTTTTATTATGAAATGAAAATAACTAAATACGGGACATTTGGGACAGGGTACAAAATTACAATATGGGACATATGGCAACCCTAGGCACTACATCACATAACAAATTGATAATATTTTCTACTTTTGTACATTATTATATGTTTTCGATCCCTGCAAGCTTGTATTACACTGAAGTTTCAAAATGGATTGCTGAATGTAGAAACATACAGTCTGATATTATTTACATACCTTGTTAATTAATTAAATAATTAAAATGAATGAATGTTAGGAAGTGATAGTGCAGGCATTTCACAGCTGCATATTCATAGGTTTAATCAACCAGAAATTGACATTTCTGAGTTTCCAGTTTTCTGGGGTGTACAGCTTTCATGGAT
>NW_024379094.1:0-17189 GCF_016835505.1 Polypterus senegalus
TTTAAATCATTTCAAATTTCCAGATATTTTCAAATGCTTACTTTACATCATTTTTAGCTTGTCTTCTTATATAATAACTCCGGCTGTCCGTTGTCTGCCCAGGATTTTAAATCCTTGTAGCTCGAGCGTTTGACAAATTGACCTGCAGTTTGGTACACAGATACTCACGACCTCTGCTGTCCGCTTTTGGGGTGGTGATTGACCCCCGGTTATTACTCTTTTTATTTTGATTTAATTTCATTGTAGAATCAACCAGCGGGCAGCGTAGCAACATGTGTCTTAATGCGGTGCCATTCTCATCCCTACTCGCTTGGCCATCACTTCCCCTACCTTTTCCCCCTATTCTTGAGGCAGATTGAAGACTTAAGTGCCATTTTAAAGGGGAAAAATGAAAACGTACTAAGTAATTGCAGCACAAACACCGACTTCATCAGTCTTACCGGAAAAGATGCCAAAGGGGAAGAAAAGAAGCAGGGGCGCTAGGGTGGAAAAAAGAAGGGGAATCGGGAAACAGCAAGCGATAAACCCCTCTGAGAAAACGAATGGTAACGAGAGAAAGAAAGAGGATGAGAACTATAAGTCAAGTGTATTCACTGCACGTTATCAAAGCTGTGCTTACTGGTATGAAATGATTTTACAGGCGGCACAATGGGTAGCGCTGCTCCCCGCAGTTAGGATGTGGGTTAAGCTGGGGTCCTCCCTGCGGAGGTTTGCATTTCTCCCCGGGTGTCTGCCTGGGTTTCCCCACAGTCCAAAGACATGCAGGTGAGGTACATCGGTGATCCTAAATTGTCCCTATAGTGTGTGCTGGGTGTGTGTGTGCACCCTCCCCGGTTTGTTTCCTGCCTTGTGCCCTGTGTTGGCTGGGATTGGCTCCAGCAGACCCCGTGACCCTGTGGTTAGGATAGAGCTGGATGGATGATTTTACTTTTGTTTTCCTCATCCCAATTCAAATCCTTGCTTTATGTTTTTTAAATTATGTCTCTACTTTTATATAAAATATTGGTCTGGGTGTGTAGGGGCATGTATACATTTATATATATTGTGGACGGGCCGGGGCACAGACGGGCGATCGTTTGTGCCCAACGCACATTTTATTATATACAATATTTACAGTTACTTGTGCACAAAAACCCCGTGCCTCCCCGGGACCGATCCCCAAGTCCCGTGCCTTCCTTCTGGCCTTTCCCCCTCCTCTTCTCTCCAGACTCCCCCCCCACTCCAGCCATCGAATGAAGGGGGGCGGCCTTTATACCAGCCTGGATGGGCTCCAGCTGCTTCCGCACTCCTCCCGGACACTTCCCTGTGTGGCGCACCCGGGAAGCCCTACGGGGGTCCCCAGTCCCTCCCCCCCAGCACAGTCCAGGGCTGTTCAGGCACCGGGGCGCCCCCTGGCGGTGACTTCCAAGCTCTGCACCCGTGGTCCCCAGTGCAACCAGGGGCGCCCCTCCGTGGCCCCCCTCCGTCCACCCCCAGCCACCGCCACAATATATAGTAATACAGAGAGATTTTAAGAGTGTCCGGGGCAGTTTGGGTGAATTTGTTTTGTTTGTTTCATTTTTTATTTTGCTGTAATAAAATTCATACAGAGAATAACTTTGCTTGATTACAGGTCTCCACGGGGACTCTTAAGCTATCCATCCGTCAGTAACCCTTCGTTTTTTATGCATAGGATTCCTTGGCCGCATTCCTGAAGAGATGGCCTTTTCCAGCAGCACCCTTTTAGCCTCGCTGGTGTGAGATGGCAGACGGCGCGCAGCACCCAAACTCGGTAAGTCATCTGATAACAGATGGGTGGTGGCATGCTCACCAGTTTTAAAAAAAAGGGTCAAACTTAATGGTAAAAATGGTTATCTGGTGGGACAACAAGGGGGTGATGTGAACTCTTTGAGGGCTGAATATTTTTAGTTTTCTGAAAGGTTTTCTGTAGTTAAACCCCTTCTTAAGAAACATAATCTCGACCCCTCGGCTCTTGAAAATTTTAGACCCATCTCTAACCTGCCTTTCTTAAGTAAAGTTCTGGAGAAGGCAGCCATTATGCAGTTAAATGACCACCTCAATAAACCTGCTATTCTTGATAAATTTCAGTCAGGTTTTAGAACAAATCACAGCACAGAAACTGCACTCGTTAAAGTAGTAAATGACTTGCGGGTAAATGCAGACAGAGGCTGTTTATCTGTTCTCATCCTCTTAGATCTGAGTGCTGCATTTGACACCATTGATCACAACATTCTTAGAAATCGCCTTGGTCAATGGGTGGGCCCTCTGGCAGGGTCTTAAATTGGTGTGAATCCTACCTGACAGGTAGAAAAGTCTTTGTTAGTTGTGAAGACACATGATATCCAATATGGTGGTCCACAAGGCTCTATCCTGGGTCCGCTGCTCTTCTCAATCTACAGCCCTTTAGGTCAGATTATCTCGGTTCCGGAGCTCCCACTATGTGATGACACACAGCTGTTTTATCTATAGCACCTGATGACCCTGTTCTTTGATTTACTAACAAATGCTGACTTTTCTCAGAATGGATGAAATAATTTTCAAGTTAAAAAAAGAAAACTAAATTTTAGTGATAAATAAGGGATCAATGAGGCTTTTAAAAAATAAACGGATCATTGGTTAAAAATCAAAGGAAAAAAAGCTTGGGGTGATTGTTGATTTAAATTGAATTTTAAATCAATTAATCAGATCTTTGGGACAGCTTTTTTTCCTTAAGAAACATGAAAGTTAGACCCTTATATCACTGAAAGATGCTGAGAAATTAGTTCAGTTTTGTTTTCAGCCAGATTACTGAAACACCCTCTAGGACTCCCCAAAAAAAGACATCAATCACTTAAACAAAAGTGCAGAATGGAGCTGCTGAATCCTTAGAAAAGAAAACCAACACATTTCTCCATTTTTAATTCATCATGGTTACCTTTTATTCAGGATTACAAAATTTGCTTATGGTTTATAAAGCCTTAAATAATCTGCCCCATCTTTATATGGGAATGTTGACACCTTATATTCCAAATCGAACCTCAGACCTCAAATGAGTGTTTCCTTGAATTCCAAGAACAAACAAAAAAGGGGGACCCCTTCCTTTACAAAAATTGGAATACCCTCCCTGGGAATTTCCTTTAAAAGGAAAAGAAAAAACCAAAAACACATTTTTTCAGGTTTTATAACCATTTTAAATGTTTTTAATTAACCATCTCTAGGGGTTTTGGGGGGCTTAAAAAAAACCAAATACAATTCTACAAATTAATCCAACCAAACCTGCCCTTTCTGAGTTTTCTTAAATTTTGGAAAAGTTTAGCTCGGTCTCGATTTAATCGGACAATGAATACAGGAAAACCCTGATTGTTTAATGGCATACAGGGGCTAAAAATTTTTAAAAAACCCTGGTTATTTTTTTGTAATTATTATCTTAAATTTGGGGCGGATTTCCTTAAAAAAAAAAATGGTAAAACAAAAAAAACCTAAAAAACTTTCAATTTGGAAATTTTCAAATTGTTCAAATACCCGTAATTGAAAACAAAAGCATATTCGGTACAGAAAACAAGAAGAAGAAAGCAGGTTTTCCCATATTGAATAATTCAACCAAATAAAAAAGTAACCAAACAGACACCCCAACAATTCAGGTATGATTTATTTTCCCCATTCTACAAATCAGTAAATTTATAAATGTTTCTCAATAAAATGTAAAAAAAAAACAATATTTTTAGAACTCCAACTTCAATTATATTATCTTTGTAAAGGTCCTGGGGAAAACATAAAATAAACCTAAAAAAACAACTGCTGCTCCCCAAGACCCCGCCAAGACAGGTGGGGATTTCCATTTCCACCAGACACAGAGGGTTGGGGATTTGTTGGCTGGGATTATTGAAAGTCAGCAACCCGGGAAAGGTATTCCAGATGAACCATTTGACAGTTCAGGTGGGGGAATTTTTCAAAGACTCATTTGATAGGACATGTCTCTTTTACAGTAACGGGTTGCCCCAAAAATACAGAAATTAAATCAAGTCATGTTTTGTAAAAAAAATACGTAATGCCCTTTTATTGTTGAAGTAAAAGTAATCTAATTTTTCTTCCATACAAAGATGACCTGATCTTCCCCCAGGACTTGGTAGGGCGAAACAGTCAAGGGGCTAAAAGAATCCATCAGCAGCCAGCACCAACATGCAGAAAAGCCCAGCCCCCGGGGTGTTTAGTGCATCCAGCGTTCTAACCCAGGCAGCAGGTAAAGGGAAAGGATGACCATTCGAAAATTTGCCGGTTCCATGAATGAAATTAAAATATTTAAAGAAGAACATAAACAAAATGAAAATTCTTCATTTTGAGTTGTCTATAAAAAGAGAGAGAGAAGCAGCAGCAGGTAAATTGTCTTTAACCAAACCCAGTTAAAAAAAAAAAATTCCTGAAATTTTTCCCCGTCTAGAATCATTTATGTATCATTCAAGGCACATTATGAAAAGTCCAAAAACGAACATCCTGTAAGCAAGTCCATTTCTGTCATTGGGAAATGGGATGGGGACATGTTGGGCATCATCATCTTTAATATCAGGGTCTGGGCAGCGCCGTTTTAAAAAATTATGAAGCACTGCTGTTTCAATAATAACAATGCAGCACCTCCTAGGGTTTAAACCGCAGTGTATTTCGAGACACTGGAAACGCTTCCATAAACCCAAAAATGCCCTATTGTCTGGTGAGAATGGAGCTTTTTTAAGGGTTTTTGTCTGGTCTGACTGATGGGATAAGGGGGGAACAAGAAGTTTGTCTCGCATACCCACTGTCACCAAGTAGAATTCCAGAGTGGTCTTGTTCGAGTATAAAAGAGGAGTTGTGGAAAATCCTTGAGTCAAGTTAACCTTTCCCGCGAACAATATTGAGAACTGATAGGGGGGGCAACCCCTTTTTACATTTTTGAAAACCAGTTTTTTTTTTGAAATTTCCCCAGCATCTGCTGTAGAGGGGCCTTGAGGGGAATTTCGCCACCAAAACCAATGACCCAGGGTTCCCCTATTCATAGAAATCTACCTTGCGGTCCCGTTCAGCAGCATTTGGGGAAATTTTGAAAACCTTTTCGTTCCAAAAGCACTGCAGACTTTTTGTACTATTTTGCACACCGTTTATTCACCAACACCACAAAAAACCCCCGTTTCCCATGGGGTTCCACATGCCAAAACCTTAAGGTAATTAATATTTTAAGGAAGGAGAAATAGGGTGCCTCTGACTAATCACCTTGGTTGGCTGCACAAACCAATATTTTCTGTTCATTTTCCTTTTACAACGGGAAAAAGGGCAAGAAAAAAGTAAATCATCAAAATCATTTAGTGGGTTGCTCCTGTCTTTTAAAACAACCCTTTTTTCTGGTCTTGGTGGTGGTCTCACTGTCATTGAAATAGTCAAGGTAATCCATTTTTGCTACTTTGGGCGGGGCCTTGGGCAAGCAGTTTTATCTGAGGTTAAACCTGCTTCACCAGGTTTAATTTTAAGACTTAATTTTTATCTGGGTTAGGTCTAATTCTACTTTAGAAATCCAATTGTTTAAGTCAAGACTAGTCAAATCTGAGACTTGTAATCCATGTGTGGAAAGCTACTTCAATAAATCCCGGTTTAAATGACATTTAGTCTAAAAAGGCTTAATCCCGTCGGCCGCCCATATTGTTTAATCTCCCCAAAAAAACTATTCATGGTGGCTCTAAAAAGATGACCCCCACCCCTTTTTCTGCTTTTTTTGGTTTTTTGTGGGGCCTCGCCACCTCCACCTACTCAAAACTTCAGATGTCCCAAAAATGATGGACATTAAAAAGGGTGAAGTCTGGGGGGGCCATCATCATCATCAAGCCCTTCCCCGAGAACCCCAAAACCAAAGAGGACTGTTTAAGTTATGTTAGGTAGAATGCCCAGAGGGGACTGGTCAGGTGGTCTCATGGTCTGGAATCCCTACAGATTTTATTTTTTTCTCCAGCCGTCTGGAGTTTTTTGTTTTTCTGTCCCTGGCCATTGAACCTTACTCTTATTCGATGTTAATTAATGTTGATTTATTTTGTTTTATAATTGTGTCTTTCATTTTTCTATTCTTTAATATGTAAAGCACTTTGAGCTACTGTTTGTATGAAAATGTGCAATAGAAATAAATGTTGTTGTTGTTGTTGTTGAAAGCAATGGCGTCACAAACATCAACATGAAATGTCTGTTGTTGCATGCTGTGGCTGGTTTCTACCTCTTGTCATTGTTAAGTGGCAGTCGTCCCAGGCTGAACAGTGCCATAGGTGTGTCAGCTACTTGAACATGATCAGCGCCACAAAGACCTGGGGACCAATCAGCTGAAGGCGGAAACCTCACAATCATCTTCGATCGCTTGTCTGACAAGTCATAGTCCAGTTCAGAGAGAACAGGCCAAACATCGTCCCCAGAGTGTTCTGCTTTACATCCACTTGGGTCTCTCGCCAGGTGTGCGCCATTTTTGCCATTGTTTGTGCCTTGCTACCATGGGAGTGCAGGAAATCTCGGTCAAAACCAACGAAGCTAACATTCTTTCTAGCACCAAGACTCCAACTAAAACATAATGGTTGGTTTTGACACAGTTGACAGTTGATTACTATCGCAACTCCTCCTTTTGACAAAAGTCAACATCAGCCCTGAAAGAGTTAATGACAGCTTAAGCTGGGTCTGGCAGTAGGATGGGCGGGAGGTCCGGAGCTGAGCCACTGCTGCCCAGAGTGCTTCTGCTGGGAAAGGGCAGGCAGTGTGGCTGTGGGTTCAAATCATACTGGTGACCCTGTCTGACCCTGAGCAAGTCACATGACCTGCCTGTCCTCCAATTAGAAAAGCATAACGAATCAATCAATCAATCAATCAATCAACATTTATTTCTATAGCACATATTCATACAAAAAAATGTAGCTCAAAGTGCTTTAAAAAATGAAGAATAGAAAAATAGAAGACACAATAAAAAATAAACATAAGTCAACATTAATTAACATAGAATAAGTAAGGTCCGATGGCCAGGGTGGACAGAAAAAACAAAAAAAAAAACTCCAAAGGCTGGAGAAAAATAAAATCTGTAGGGTTCCAGACCACCGAGACCACCCAGTCCCCTCTGGGCAATCTACCTAACATAAGTCAAACAGTCCTCTTTGTATTTAGGGTTTTCATGGAAGGACCTGATGATGATGGTCACGTGACTTCTGGCTTTCACTCCATCAATGTTGGTGCATCCTGATGCTTTGAGTAGGTGGTGGTGGCGCAGGCCCATCACAAGAAACCCGGAAAAAGAAACAGAAGAGAGTTGGGGTCAGTAATGGATTTTAGAGCCACTATGAATAGTTATTGTGATGAATTGAACATACAGAGTATCACATTAAGTTAAAGTGAAGTTATAAAAGGCCATGTTAAAGTAATGTGTTTTCAGCAGTGTTTTAAACTGCTCTACTGTATTGCCTGGCGAATTCCCATTAGCAGGCTATTCCCGATTTTAGGTGCATAACAGCAGAAGGCCGCCTGGCAGCCTACCCCCTTCTTTTAAGTTTTGTTCTTGGAATTCTAAGCAGACACTCATTTGAGGATCTGAGGTTACGATTTGGAATATAAGATGTCAGACATTCGATATATAAGATGGAACAGATTATTTAAGGCTTTATAAACCATAAGCAGAATTTTAAAGTCAATCCTGAATGACACAGGCAACCAGTGTAGTGACATCAAAACTGGGGTGATGTGCTCGGATTTTCTTTTCCCGTTTAGGATTCTAGCAGCTGCATTCTGCACTCTTTGTAATCGATTTATGTCTTTTTGGGTGGTCCTGAGAGGGTGCGTTGCAGTAATCTAGTCAACTGAAAACAAAAGCGTGAACTCATTTCTCCCGATGGTGTCATAACCCTAGGTGTCAATGTAAAATATTTTGCAGAAACGCCAGCTGAAGTGCCTGCCGTCACCCGGGTATACTGTATTTGTGTCAGGGGTTAGTAAACATAGCTGGGTGCCTCGTTTGTCATCTGCACTACCTCTCTGCCAACATCTCTGCTCTCATGAGCTGACAATTTGTTCTTTTTGGTTCTGATGGGATTCCATAATTGCTGTTAATCTTAGCTGGGCTGACACCCTGAACATATTCCCATTTTTTGTTTTGCTTCACTGCCTTAAATGAAAACACACAAACCAATATTTTTTCCAGCTTTACTTACTCAATGTAATCTATAACATCCAAATGAAAGATATCACAGCTACAGTTCAGAAAAATGATAAAAAATCAAAAACAAAAAGTACTGAGATGAATAAAGGATCCCCCCTCCCAAACTCCATCAGGTGTCAGTGCCCACCATTTCCATTGCAGTTACTGGCTCCCTTCCACCGTTGATCAGTTGTGATGAGTGTGATTAGTGAAGCTGTTCCTGGCTCATTCACTCCCTTGCTTGGCAGAGCAACTGACAGCAATCAACTGACTGTGGGTGGCAGGACACTTTCAGAAGATCTCAGGGATAGAGTTGTGGACAGACATAAGGCAGGAGGTGGAGACACAAAAATCTCAAAGGCTTTATCAATCCCAAGGAGCTCAGTAAAGTCCATCATAAAGAAGTGGCGAGTGTTTGCACTACTGGGACACTCCTGGATCCTCCAAACTGGATGGAAGAGCAATTAGGAAACTGGTAAGAGAGGGTACAGAGAGGCCAATGGCCACTTTGAAGGAGTTGCAAGATTTTATGACAAAGAGTGGTCATTGTGTGTATGTGACAATAATTTCACAAGCGCGCCACAATTGGGGTTTTTGTTCAGGAGGTCGCACTTCTCAAGAAAGGCCCATGAAGGCTCGTTTGAGCTTCGCTAGAATGCACCTTAAAGATTCTGATGCCAAGTGGAAAAACTCTTATGGTCAGATGAGACCAAAATCAAACTATATGGCCTCAATACCAAATGGTACACCAATGCAGCTCACCATCCACAACACGCCATACCCACAGTAAAGCATGGCAGTGGCAGCATCCTGTCTTTGGGTCTGGGCCCTCGTTAGGGTAGAAGGAAAAATGGATGAGGCAAAAAATAAAAAAAGTCAAGTTCTGGAGGAAAACCTGCTACCCTCTGCCAGAAAGTTGTTGATGGGCAGAATGTTCACCTTTCAACATTACGACGACCCAAACAAACAGGGAAAACTGACCACACAGTGGCGGAGGGAGAAAAAAATGAATGTCCTGGTGTGGCCATTAAGAGCCCAGACCTAAAATCACATTGGAAATCTGTGGAAAGATCTGAAGATAGCAGACCACCAACGCCGCCATGCAATGTGACAACTTGAACAGTTAAACTGTAAAGAAGAGTGGGGGGCAAATATTGAGTGGGCTCAATCTAGATGGGCAAAGCTGATAGAGAAGAATCAACAGACTCGAGGCTGTCATTAAAGCAAAAGGTGGGTCAACAAAATATTGATTTTGGGAAAGGGGGGTCCTTTATTAATCTCAATAGGTCTTGTTTTTGATTTTTTATCATTTTTCTGAACTGTAACTGTGATATCTTTCACTTGGATGTTACAGATTGCATTGAGTATGTAAAGCTGGGAAGAAATATTTTGTGTGTGTGTTTTACATTTAAGGCTGTAAAGTAAAAAAATGGGAATATTTCAAAGGAGGGATTCTTTTCTAAACCCCCTGTATCCAGTGATTTCACAAATAGATGTTTAATCCTATATTAACACCCACAAGAATTACAAAAATACAAAGGATAGAAGTGATAAGCACTATATAATAGATACAGTAGATAGAAAATAGCCGTGAAAGGCTACTATATAATAGATAGATAGATATGAGATAGATAGATGTGAAAGGCACTATATGATAGATAGATAGATGTGAAAGACACTATATAATAATAATAACAATAGATGTGAAAGGCACTATATGATAGATAGATAGATAGATCTGAGATAGATAGATGTGAAGGCACTATATAATAGATAGATAGATAGATAGATAGACAGATAGATAGATGTGAAAGACACTATATACATAATAAATGTGAAAGGTGTGGCCCCCAGCCGGGCTGGAGCCCGCGGGACTAGGGAGGACGGAGGAGGGCTTGTGCCTCCTCCAGACCGCAGGGGCGCCCGTCCTGGTTCTGTTGGGGGCCACGGGTTGAGGGCATGGAAGCCCTTCCTGTAGGGCCCGTGGTCACCGCCAGGCGGCACCCGATGCCGGTTTATCCCGTGCGGTTGCCGGTTGGGGCTGGAGCCCAGCGGAGCTGGAGGACCGGAGGAGGGCGAGTGCCTCCTCCAGACAGAGTGGGGCGTCCGGTCCTGGTTAGGCAGGGGCCTCGGCACAGGGCTTTGAAGCCCAGCCCTGAGGGACCCGTGGCACCGCAGGCGCGCCGTGCCTAATTATCCTGGAGCCCGCACTTCCGCCACACCAGGAAGTGCGGGGAAGACTTTGTGTGGCACCCGGAGAGCTGCCAGGAAGACAGCCGACACTTCCGCCACACTTGGGCGCTAAGAACGGAACACCTGGGGCTCATCCGAGCCTTATTTAGGTAGCCGCCTCCAGCCATTGGTGGAAGTCGGAGGAAGCAGACGGAACTGAGAGAGGGACGGGAGGCGCCAGGAAGGCACAAAGACTGTGGGCCCTGGACTTTGGGAATCAGTGCAAGAAGGCACTGGGGGTGCATGGAGCAAACCTTGTAAATAGTGAATGTAAATAAATGGTGTGTGGTGAAACAATGATGTCCGTCCGTCCTTTCCCGGGGGGAGGTTTCCCCGGGGGGTTTTTTGGCAGGATACCCCCCTGGTTCAAAAGGGGAACCCAGTTAAACAAAATATTTCTGTGAACGGCCCGGGGCAACAATGGACCCCACACCCCTGGCCCGCCAACGGCCCGTGCACACCCGCGGGCCCCTTTCCCAGAAACCCCCTCCGGGCAGGGGAAAGGCTTTCCCCGGGGCGGAGGAGAACCCGGGCATGGGGGGCGGGGGGCTCCGGCGGGGTGTCGGGGCGGACAGCCAGGCCGGGGCAGCACAAAATGGCCACGGGGGGGGGCCTCGGGATAATCCCGGGGGGTAAGTGCCCCGCCCCCGCAATCCCCCCGGCCCTTGGGTGGGTTTTACCCCCCTATTCTTTCAGGGAGGGGGCGAACCGGATCCCCGGCCCCCGGGGGGGGAGCCCCGCCGGCCCCGGGCCCCCCGGGAGCGGGGCGGCGGCAGCAAGAAGGCCCCGGGGGGAGCCGCTGGGGGTTTTAAAGGGAAACGGCCCCGGCCCCGGCCGGGGCTCCGGCCCCCGGAGAGGGGAAAGGGAAGATGGCAGCGGGCGGGTGTCCCCCCGGCGGCAAAGGGATTGGCCGGTGTGTTCTTGCGTCCCGGCCCATGATTGAAAGAGGCGGGGGCCCCAAAAAATCCGGGCTGCCCAAAAAGGGGACCCGATTGGGCCCAAGGGAAAATGGCCCGGGGGGGGCGGGTCGCTGGAGCTGATGGACGGGGAAACCCACCCCACGCCCTTTTTTCTCCCCAAAACGGTCGGGGGGTGTCGGAGGAGTCCCTTGGCCCGAAGGGCCCCCTTTAAAGGGGGGGTGTTCGGTTCCCGCCAGTGTGAGCGGGTGATGGAGATGGCGGTCGGCCGGGGGAAAACCACCGGTGGGGCGGAGGATGGGGGCGGCGCTGGGAACCCGGGAGGCAGGGCCGGCGGGGGGTGGTGAGGCCCCCTTCCCTGGGAGAGCAAGTGGGGGGTTTCCCAAATAGGCCCGGGCCGACAGGGGGGGACCGGGGCCCCCGTAAGGGGACCTCCCAACGGGTCGGCGGTGCAGACAGCTAAACGCCCGGGGAGCGAATATGAGGGGGTGGTAGGATGGGCGGCTGGTACCCCGGGGCCCCGGGGCCCCGCGCCCAAACCCAGCTGTTCCCCCCGTCGCTTTCCTGGGCGCAGGCGGGGGTGGATTTGAGCTTTTCTGTGCTCGGGCCCCCCCGCCCGGGGCTCCCCAAAAAAAGAAGGAGGAACCCCCGGGGGGGAATGCCGGGTTTCCCCCCGATGGGGGAAGGCGCGGGGTGCGGCGGCCCGGGGAAAAGGGGGGCCCCCCCGTGCGGGGAGAGGGGGATCCCCTGGGGGTGGGCGAGCCGCCCAGAGGGGGTGCCGCGGGCAACAGGCGGACGGGATGGAACCTGGGGGGCCGGGGACTTCCCGCAGGCAAGTTGGGGGGGTGTCGGAGGGGGGAGGAGCACCCGGGGGCGGAGACCCGGGAGGAAAATCGGGCTGAGGGGTCCTGGCAGTGCCTTGGCCCCCCTTTTTTCCTTTTTTTCCCCCGGGCCCCCCTGACCGCCGAGGGCCCCCGCCCGGGACCTGCCCTCCTGGCGGGCCGCCCGCGGGGGCTCCCCGCCCGGGGCCCAAAAGTGTCCCAAGCGGGAACAGCGGGGGGGGGCGGGCGCAGACCAGGGGGGGCGTTTTTGCCGGGGGGGGGCCAAGACGGATGTCCCAGGGTGCCCCTGGGTTTGGGCCCCTGGGGGCCCAAAAGGGCCCCCCGGGGACGGCTTTTTCCCCTTTGGGGTTTGCCGTTTGGCCAAACCCTGCTGGGTGGGGGATTTTTGGGGGTGGAGCCCGGGGGGGCCCAAAGGAAAGGGGGGGAGGGAGGGGTTGTGCCTCCCCCCGGAAACCCGAGGGGGGCCCGGCCCCGGTTCTGTTGGGGGCCCGGGTTTAGGGGGATGGGCCCTTCCCCTTTGGGGGCCCGGTCCGGCCCGGCGGCCCCTTATGCCGGGGTTTTCCCCGGTTTGGGTTTCCGGGTTAGCTGGAAAAACCCGGGGGGCCTTGGGGGACCCAGGAGGGGAGTGCCTCCCCCAGAAGAGTGGGGGGGCCCTCCTTTGGTTGGGGAGGGGCCTCGGGTAAGGGGTTTAAGCCCGGCCCCCCAAAGGGGCCCGGGCCACCCCGGGGGGCCGGGGCCCCAATTTTCCCGGGGGGCCCGGCCTCCGCCCCCAGGAAGTGCCGGGGGAAAACTTTTTGTGGCACCCCCCGGCTTGGGAGAAACCCCGCCGGCCCTTTCCCCCACACTTGGGGGGCTAAGAACGGGAAAACCTTTGGGGCCCCTTTCCCGGGGGCCTTATTTTGGCCGCCTCCCCCGCCATTGGTGGAAGTCGGGAGGAAGCAGACGGGAAATGGGAGAGAGGGACGGGGGGGCGGCCAGGAAGGCACAAAAACTGTGGGGGCCCCGGACTTTGGGGAAAATGCAAGAAGGCACTGGGGGTTTCCGTGAGCAAACCCTTTTAAATAGTGAATGTAAATAAATGGTGTGTGGTGAAACAATGATCCGTCTATCTGTCCGGGCCCCGGCACAAGGCACTTTTTGATAGATAGATAGATATGAAAAAGGGACTATGTAATAATTTGATAGATAGGGTGTGGGAAAAGCACTATATAATAATAATAATAATGATAGATGTGAAAAGGGACTAAATAATAATGATAGATAGATGTGAAAGGCACTATATAATAATAATAGATGAAAAGGCACTATATGATAAATAAGAAAAGAAGGTAAGGGGATAGATAGATTTAAAGGCACTATATAATAATAATAATAATAATAATGATAGATGTGAAGGGCCCATATGATAATAGATAGATAGATCTGAGAAAATGGGAAAAGGGGCCCATATAATAGATAGATAGATAGATGTGAAAAAACACTTTTAATAATAATAATGATAGATAGATGGTTTGAAAAGGGACTATATAATAATAAATGTGAAAAGGGACTATATGATAATAGATAGATAGATAAAAATAATAGATTAAAAAAGCACTATATAATAAAAAATAATAATGATAGATTTGAAAGGCACTAAATGATAGATAATAGATAGATAGATAAGGGGATAATAATGGAAAAACACTTTTAAAAATAATAATGATAGATGTGAAAAGGGAACTATATAATAATAAAAATGTGGAAGGACCCAAATGATAGATAGGGTAATTTTGAAAGGAACTATATAATAGATAGATAGATAGATAGATGTAAAAAGCACTATATAATAATAATAATAATGATGGTTGAAAAGGGACTAAATAATAATTTATAGATAGATTTTAAAAGGTTTTTTATAATAATAATAATAATGATAGATGGAAATTAAAAGGCACTATATAATAATAATAATAATAATAATTTAATTTAAGGAAAGGTACTAAATGATAGATAGATAGATATGAAAGGCACTATATAATAGATAGATAGATAGATAATGTGAAATGCACTATATAATAATAATAATAATGATAGATGAAAGGCATAAATAATAATGATAATAGATGTGAAAAACACTATAAAAATAATAATAAAATAATGATGGGTGTGGGAAAAGGTTCTATATAATAATAATAATAATAATGATGGGTGGTTGAAAAACCTATATAATAATAATAATATTGATGGTAAAGGGGGCCCATTGATGGGTAGATAATGGGTGTGAAAAGGGACTATATAATAATAATAATGATAGATGGGTGTAAAGGCATATAAAAATAAAAAATGTGAAAAGGGAACTTTGGGTAGATGGGTAAATATATAGATGGGAAAGGCACTATATGATAGATAGGTAGATAAGGGAAAAGGGACTATATAATAGATAGATAAATATATAGGGTGTGAAAAAGGGTTTTTATGATAGATAGATAGTTCACAGGTGGCGGGGTGGGGCCCCGCCGGGGCACCCGGGGGGCCAGATTGGACTTTGCCTCCCAGACAGAGGGGGTTTCACCTTTGGGGGGTTTCCGGGGCCATGGGAAATGGGGGCTTTTGGGCTCAACTCTACTGTATAAGGGGGTGGTCACCGCCAGGGGCCCCCAATGCCCCTTTTACCCAGGCCCTCCCGCATTTCCCCCCCTGCCCGGGGGGTGCTGTGGGGAAGAAGACCAGGGACACCTGGGTGCTTCCTTTTCCAGGGACTTCTGTCACACCAAAAGGGGGAAGCTTTGGGAGGCACCTGGGGGTCCCTCCGGTTTGGGGGTGGGGCCACCTTTCCCCCCCCTTTTGGTTTTTTGGGCAGGGGGGAAGAGGACAAAATCTTGGGGGAGAGGGGTGGAGGGGGGGCCAAAAAAGAAGAGGCATTGTGAGGCCTGGACTTTGGGGGGTTTTTTTGGGGTTTTGTAAAAAAACGTGGGTGGTGCTTTCAACATGTCTACCCGTCTGTTTGGGCCGCCACAATAGATAGATAGATGGATAGGGTGGAAAGGGACTTTAATTATTTGACTGGAGGAGGAAAAGGGACTATATAATCATAGAACAAACAAATTTTTTTTTTGGGGGAAATTTTTTTTCAGAAGCTCATTAAATAAATGGGCCCTCAATAGGTGGTAAAAATGTGCCCCCACACCATGGTTTTAAATAGACATATAGAGAATGACTAAAAAAAACTTTTACTTGGCGGGCCCCGTCCCCGGGAGACCCCCATAAGGCATAAATTTCTGTTGGAATAAAGGACCTCCTTCCCCCTTCCCCCTGAATGATTCAAAAAGAAAGGTCCGGGGTTGGGTGTGTCACAGAGAGGATGTTGGGGATTGTTCATAATGGCACTGGGGTTTGTTTTTAAACCTCTGCTCCTGGGGAAGCTTCCCCAAAAGTCCAGGGGTGTATAACCAAGCCCGCCCTTTTTAAACAAACTTGGTTTTTGGGGGGTCCCCTTGAAATGATATCCCCCGCCAGTCACAGAGGGTGTGGGGCGTGGTGTTCCCCCACCCTTTATCTGGCCCTTATTTCTTCTTTTTGGATAACTTCTTTTATTTTGGTGATAATTTTTTGTTGGATCCCAAATTTGGTAAAACCCCTTTTTTCCCATTTGGGTCCTTCAATTAAAAAGTTTAACAACTTCCTGATATATTTAGTGGGGGGGGGTCTGTCATTTCTCTGCCGAATCCAACCGGGATCCTGGGGGTCATGTAAGGAGCGGACAGTCGTGGTTGGCATATCTTTATGGAATTTGAACTTGTCTGTTCCCTTCACACCACGGGACACCCAAGGCACGTTCTGCCAGAAGTAAATTAAGGCTCAAGTCCAAATCGCTAAACAGCTTGGTCTTCTTCAAGAATAATAATGAGACCGCTGTACTGGTATCACCCATTTGGTCAGGTGGAACCCCCTTTATGAACCTTTATAGCTTGGAAGATATCTTCTAAATGTATTGCTTGTTCTTCAGTTCCACCTGATTTGAATATCGCCTCTAGATATTGTGAAAAATTTTTCTCCTCTGCTACTGTTGTCCTTAGAGGTTCTTTGGTGCAGTTCTTATTACGTCTTATCCTAAATGTTGTAAATCTCCTTGGATAAAGGAGTCCACCAAATAAGTAAATGTGAATGTAAAAAGTAAAGTTCTTTGGTTTGCTGTTGTGTTGATGTTATGTTTCAGACAAATCTAAAATAAACCCAAACCCATCTCTCTGTCTCATCCCCTTTTATCAATACACCCCATAATATACATACTTGGCTCTCTCTTTCTGAGCAAGGTTTGGTCTAATGGGACCCTTGTCTCAGCTCCAATGCAATGCAATGCAATGGTTGCCCATTGAAGAGAACGGGATCACTCCACCCTTTATTGTGACCCCACCTAGGCAATGGGATCGCTGCTATAGAAGCAGAAGTTACCATTTTGAGAGCAGTGGCGAATAGAGGGAGAGCTATCAAAAGGATGGAGCAGACATCTTGCTGTTGTTTTTGTTTATGGCCATCCTTTTGGAGCGGTGACACAAAAAGCAGGTGACAGAGCTGGGGGTGGCGAGTTAAAGATGCTAAGATTTGCTTGTGACGAGGATGGACAGGATTAGAAATGAGGACATTAGGGGGTCACCCTCAGGTTGGGAGACAAAGTCGAGAGGCAGTGGGCTTTGGGTTTTGGACGGAGGGGCTTCAGCAGGCAAGTCAGGGGCTGTCGGAGGGGCAGGAGCACTGCGGTGCGGAGACCGGCAGGGGACTCGGGGTGAGTGTCCTGGCAGTGCTTCTGGCCCCCCTTTTTCCTTTTTCCAAGGCAAGCCCGGCGGCTGGAGGACAAGCCGCCAGACCGCTCCGAAAGCGGGGCCCGGGGGGGCTCCACCGAGGCCAAAGTGTCCAGGGGAAACGGGGCGAGGCGCCAGACCACAGGGGCGCGTTTGCGCGGGGGGGGTGCCGAAGCGGATGTCCCAGGGTGCCCTGTTGGACCCTGGGGGCATAGTAGACCCGCCGGGACGTGCGCCCTTCGGGGTGCCCAGGTTTGTGGGG
>NW_024379095.1:0-4542 GCF_016835505.1 Polypterus senegalus
CCCAAAAAAAGGGGGTTGTTTTGGAAATAAATTTTTCACATTGGGGAAACCGGGGGAAGGGGGGCTCGGGGAAACACTTTTTTTTGGGTGAAAAAAAATTAATTGGGGAAAAAAAAAAACCCCTTTGGGTTTGGGGGGCCTAAAAAACCCAAAGGGGGCGGGGAGCCCTAAAGGCGGGGGTTTGGGAGGCGGGGTTTAAAAGCGTCGGGGTTTGGAGGATTGGTTTATTGATTTTGTGTATATGTTTGATTTTGTGGGGGAGGGGTGCTTTGTGCATTATTATTATAATAAAAAATTGCACTTTTTAGTGCCCTAAAAATTTGGTCTGGGGTAAAAGGGGGGAAAACCCCAAAACTGCCTTGGGCGTTCCGGCGGTTCCCCGGCCCGTCAGTTTGGCAGAGGATAATTAAAAACTTGATTTGGACAGGGGGTCCCGGGGTGGGCGTGGTAGCGCTGCTGTCTGATTAGGAGACCGGGTTGTTTCCCCGGGCCCCCTGCGGGGGTTTCATGTTCTCCCGTGTCTCTGGGTTTTCCCTGGGGCACTCGGTTTCCTCCCACAATCAAAGACATGCGGTTAGGTGGATTGGGATTCTAAATTGCCCCTAGTGTTCTTGGTGGTGGGTGTGTTTGTTTTTCCTGGGTGGGTTGGCCCCCTCTCAGGTTGGTTCCTGCCTTGTGCCCGGGGGCTGGGATTGCCCCAGTAGACCCCGTGACCCTGTACCCGTTCACCCCGGGTTAGACAATGGATGGATGGATTGTGGACGAATACCCCAAGAGAAACATAAAAAAAATTGCCAAATCCACCACCAAGGGCGTCTAGGTAAAAAAATTTCCCCAAGTTCTACTTTGCCTATCTAAAGGGCGAGCTATGGGTGGCTATCAAATCAGGAGAACATCGGGCGGGGGGATGACTTCAGGAGGTATGTGCCTGGGAAGGGTTTGAAAATCTTTTAAAATAACATTTACACCCCCCTCCCAGTTTCCCACCCGGAGGCTCTGCGGGAGGCAAAAGAAACCCCGAAGCGTGGGGGCGTCTCATTCAGGCAAATAAAAAAGAAAAGACTTCTCATTACGGGTGCGGCTAGGGCCCCGTGACTCCCGGGGGTTCCAGAAGGTGATTTTCCCGTGTCAGCTGTTTGTCCCCGGAAAAGGGGCCAGACGGTTTTCCGAAGGAAAAAAGGAAGTGGCGTCCCCGTTTTCCCCTAAAAAAGGTGGAAGCCCGGGGAAATGACTGATCGGTCCTCGAAAAACGAAAGATGGACCCAGTACCCAAAAAGAAACCCCCGGGACCTCCATAAAGCTCAAGTTCCGGCCCTTGGGAACCCCGCCCGAGCCCGTGCCAGGGACGCCCCTTTCATTGGCTCGGCCGACAGGTGGTAATAAGGAAGTGCCTCCCGGCCGGTTCTGTTGTTAGGGTTTCGAAACAAAAAAAGCCTGTATGGATTTTTGCAGCATTGGGGCGTTAAGAAGATTGTTGGGGAGATGGGGCAGCGGCGGGGCCCCTTTTAAAGGGAAAAATTTGGTAGTCCTCCCCCGGATCAGTCGGAGCCTCCGTATTTTTGTTTGGTGGTACAGGCAGGTAATGCGGTCCGTATATAATAAAATAGGGGCGTGGATCGGGCCCATTTTTTAATTGCGGGTGCCAAACCACTCCTGCCCAAAAGAGGCGGACGTTGACTTATTGGGGGGAAAGGGGGTTGATCTACCCGGCACTGGATAGTGCTGTCTTACGGGCGTTGGCCCCAAAAATGCCCTGTTTAAAAAAAAAAACAAGGGGTGCAGACAGGAAAAAGGGCTCTTTTTTTTAACTAGAGACTCAGATTGTGGAAATCCCCCCGATCAAACAGGAGATCCCAAAAAAAAAGCGGGTTCTAACAAAAAAGAAAAGATTTGGGAAAATTTAGATCAGCAGGATTTTCCCCCTCCCAGCAAGAAAAGGGGGACTAACCCAAATTGTTTTTAGTCCCACGGGGAGAATAACAGGAGGGAAGGGGGACATCTAGGATGCGGGAATCCCCGGGCCACATTTGGGGAAAATGTCCTTGGGGAAAGGGGGGCCAGATGTGATTCAGAATAATATTCCCCCAATTCTCCCGGGGAAAAGAACCAAAAAGGGTTTACCAAAATTGAGGGGAAAATCCCCCCTGGGGGATGCGTCCCCAGGGGCTGAATCTCCGCCCACTGGCTTCACTGAGGGGGAACTTTAGGGGTTCGGCCCGTGTATCCCGCCAACAACCCCCAAAACCCCCAGATGGAGCCATTCCTGCCTGGAAGGGCCCCAAATTACGGGCATCCTGGAACTTGGGTTTTTACCCCCAACCTTGCTGGATACCCGGGGGCCACCAATGGGGGGCTGCAGGGGGGCCCAGGACTTTCTTTCCCTTAACCCGGGGTATTTTCTCCTTTTGGAAGCGGAAGGGAAATGATGTACTTCGGGGGGAAGAAAAGAAGATTACCCGACCTGGGTGTTGGATAATCACATGGACTGGGCTCAAAACATTAGTCAAGGGTATAAGGACTGTGGGGGATCCCAGACAGGCAGGCTGGTTGGGGGAGGGTGGCTAAAACGTCGGGGTTTGGAGGTTGGTTTTTGATTGTGTGATTTGTTTTTAGTATTGTGGAAGGGGGTTGCTTTTTGCCCTTATTTTATAATAAATAATAATTTGGGCTTTTTTTGTCCACAAATTTGGGCTAGGGGACAAGGGTCGAGAAAACCCTAAACTTCCCCATCATAATTATTTTTTGAATCTAAACACTTTTTTTGGGAAAGACAGGGTTTCCTAAAAAAGGGTTTGGGGTGAGAATACAACAGAAAAATAAGTGAAAAAATTGAACTCTGGAGGCAAAAAAACAAACCAAAATGAACCCCCGGCCCTGCCCCATAATTATTTATTGATGGGTTTAACACTTCTGGAAAGACACAGTTGTCTAAAAAGATGGAACTCTGGAGAGCAACATATAATTTTGTGGTGAAAAAAAGGGGAAATTTTTTGGGGGGCAAATTTGTATGTGGCGTGTAAAACAGTTTGCCATGGGGCATTGGGGGTGGGTTCTAAGCTGGTTTTAAAAGGGACTTCTTTTTGTGTTTTAACCCCAGTTGTAAAGGATTGTTTAAAAAGGGTCCCTGGTACCCTTAAAAACCCTTTACATCTATATGGTATTCCTTTCCTTTTCGCCTCTGTGAACAGTCAAGGTGGCTCGGGGGGGCATGTGGCCTCTAAGACAGCGAATATAAATGACACGGTTTTTTTGTTTTGTGGGGTCGAGTTGGTGGGGTGGGTCTGGGGTTGTTGTCATACAATGGTCTTGGGTTGGTGGGGTGGGTCCTTCCTTAGGCCAAGGTGTCTTACTTTTGGTTGGAATCCGCCCTTCATGCTTTCCATGGTTTCTAGTAATTATTTTAAATCAGCAAAATCCCCGGGCCACCTAAACCACCTCTTGGATGGGGGATAAAGAAAAAATAGAAGAATAACAGTTTAATAAAAAAAGGGGAATAATAAACAAATGCTACTGAAAAAATTTTTTTTTCCGTGCACTGTGACAAAACGAAGGAAAGTTATGGTATTCCTTCTGGGAATATTAAGGGACGTTCCCGGGTAAAATGCCAGGAAAAATAATAGTTCTTTTAAGACAAAAAGAAATAGGACATAAAAGAGGGGAAAATCTGTCACACAATCGGGGGGAAAAACAAAAGGGAAAAAAAAAGAAACATAACAAAGCCCCAAACATTATGAGGGTTCAAAGACTTTAAAGCTGAAGGATTTTTTTGGAGGGGTCAACAACGCCGAAAAAATGGGGCTCGAAAATTTATAGAAAAAAAGGGGTTAGATTTTAAAGTGTAAAGGTGGAATAACAAAACGGGGGGGTTGGCCCTTGGAAGGACAGGACAAAGGGGAAATTCAAAATTGAAAAAAACTTTGCAGAAAAACACAAAAGGATGTTGTAATGGTGGGCGTATCAATGGACATGTTTTATCGGTGGGAATTGTTAAAGGATAGGACTTTGGGCAATGCAGAAACAGAGCAGGGGTTTTAGGCTAAGGGGGAAAAGGGCCCGGAAAGGGGGGCGACTTTTTTTGCCCCTTTAGAAAGGGCCCTCAATCAGGATCCCATACAACTAAAAAAAGAAACAGGGTCAGGGGGTCCGCTGACCCTTTGTCCCCCCTCCGTCCCAAACTCCCCCACCCCCCCCCAACACCCCCAAAAGCTCAAATTCCCGATGAAAAATCTGGAGCGCATTCTTTGATGTATCATTCCCATCCCTCTCGACCGAGGAAAGGGGAGGGGGCAGACAAAAAAAATCAAAACCCCCCCCCAAACCCAAAAAAAGACTTACTTCCACCTTGCCCCTTGGGCATCCCCCAGTCGGGCCCCCTTCCTTTCCCCCCAACCCCCCTTGCCCCCGTCTTTACTTCTTCTCCCCCAACCCCGGCCCCCTTCCTTCCCCTTAATGGAAGTTCCCAAACCCCCCTTTTGACCTTCCCAGCCAGCTAGCCCCAGAACCCCACCAGTAATGATACACCCACTTGGGACATTTAAAAAA
>NW_024379096.1:0-15248 GCF_016835505.1 Polypterus senegalus
CAAACATATGATGTTCGATTTTCATGTATTATATTGTCTTCAGCAGACGGCTATAAATAATCAATGAAAAATATCTTATAATCACCCCATTGTTTAACTATAGAAACTTGAAAACTGTCATCGCTCCGTTAGTTGGGTAAAACATGACTATAAACTCTGGAAGTTACATTGCAATTTTTTTTATGCACCCTGCAGACCTGTATCATGCTTATAAGAAAGGGCAGACATTGTTTAGATTTAAAAAAAAAAATATATAGTGCTTCTGGTCTTAATAACCATTGCTTGTTAAAGTAGCATATATATAGCACATCTGTAGTCTCTCGAGAAATTTTTATAAAATAAATTTATAAATTTACATACAGCGAGTATAGATGCGTTATAATATAGGTCATGCATTGCAGAATAGCCAAACTAATGCTCTAATGTAACTACTTTTAAAGATAATTTACAAATACCTTCAGTATAAGATGCATGCTGTCTGTTGTTCATCCTGATGGACTCTAAAAGCACTGTTTCATTCAATGTTCCCATAGCATGCTGGTCTGTGACCAAGAATAGTGCCCAGCATGCAAAACCATTTTCTATTTTTTCTGTAAGAACCACTTTTACCATTATAATCTTAAATTTTTTTGTATTTTCGTTTTAGTTTTTATCAGTTTTCACAACACTGCTTTCCCTGTGGTTAATTCCCAATTCAGTCAAACATGATGAAATGTTTAAATACATTTTATCATTTCAGATGGATGACTCCAATTCCTTTTGAATATCTCACTTCCAAACACACTGAAACTTGATGTCCATTCATTTTCTGTAATCAGCTCCAACCTCACTTATTAACTTCCAGTCTACATTACTAACAGATTATTAAGAAGGCACCAGTGCTTTAGTCAATTAATCAGCACAATTTTTGCCCCTCGCCCCCAAAAATGGTTTCTGGATACATGAAATGTACATGCCCTGGAGTAAGAGCTAAAAAAGTACTGATGACCTGAGTTCCTGTGGTGGGAATACTACAAACTTTTCGGTTTCTAAAGGTCCCTGGTTCCTATGGTGGAAAGCACAAGTTCTTTCTACTTCTTCTTCTTCTTTTTTTCCAACTTCTATGTGTGGTGATGTGCTTAATCAACCTTCTCCAAACAGCTAAGATTACCTCCACACCAGTTAAGCCCTTTTCCTTCAGATCATCTTTTACTTTATCCATTCCCCCTCCCCTTCTTTCTCTTCTCCTAGCGTCAATCCTATCATGTCTTCACCCCCTATGTTGTCTCTCCTCATCACAATTCCATACCACTTCAACTTACTTTCCTTACTTTCTTATATATCTCTTCCACTTTTGTTTTTATCTCTGATTGTTTTTTTCTTATTCTGTCCTTTTTTTTAACTCCACACATTCATCTTGACATTATCATTTCTGCCACATTTAATTTCTGCTTGTTGGAAAAGAGCCTATACTGTTCACATTTGTTCCTTCTCTTGACATTTAAAAAAGTTCTCCATAGCAAGAAAAAATATAGCACGCATTCATTGGATAATATATTGAATTATTTGCCCTTTAGAACAATAGGGTGAAAAAGGATTAATGGGTAAATGTTAGAGATAATCATTAATACAGTTCCTTTGTGTTTTCTAAAATGTCATGCATCATGCATATAACTTTCTGAGAGATGCATTTGAAAGTAAAGTAACCACGCAAGCATCTTTGAGAATTGCCATAATGTTGAGTATGCAGATATGCAGTGCTGTAAACAATTTGAAGCCAGCATGTAACATGTAACGTTATTCATGTTTTAGGCTGCATCTGTCTGATAAATTCATTTTATTAAATTTGCAGATTCAGTATATGTATCAGGAAATGAGCGCAATACCGTGGACTTTGAAATGTGCATGCATTGTTTTGATTCTCAGTGTCCTAAGGTACTGCAAACCTTTATATCAAATTTGAAACTTTTATAATAAACATGATTTCACCATTTTTAAAGGTAGAATATAAATAAATAAATGGAATTCTTAAGGTTCATACCTAACTTTTTACTATTGTTATTTAATAATGTTAAAAACTCAATTTACATGAAAATTCAAGCTGACTAAAGTACCATTTGAGGCGATCACCTCGTCTCCCTAGTAATGAGCATTTTATATTGTACTAGCAAAATACCTAACTTTGCAGGAGAAATAAACGTGTTAAAAAGTAATGAAAAGAAAAGGAAACATTTAATAATAACGTAACATGATTGACAATGTAATTGTTTTGTCACTGTTGAGTGATGAGTGTTGCTGTCATATATATATATATATATATATATATATATAAACACACACACATATATCATATACACATTGAGGAGGATGGCCTGTTTACCCCGGGCCAATACCCCTAAGCGCCAGGTGGAGCCCTCCTTGCAGCATGGAGGTCCCAGAGACCAGCAGGGCATCATGGACAATGGGTTTTATGCACCGCCCTGCTGGATGCCATGGGGCCACGAGAGGAGCTGCAGGGGGGGACTGAAGGATTCTCGTGCCCTATGACCGGAAGTTCGTCATAGAAGAGAAAGGTTTCCCAGGGTGGAAAGCATTGTTTCCCCTGGCCCGGAAGGAATAAGGACTTATGGACTGTTGGATTGGGAACACTTCGGGTCGGGGAATATAAAAGGACTTGGGAACTCGGCAATGAGCTGAGGTTGAGGCAGGGTGGCAAAGCGTCTGGGGTGGAGGATTGTGATTTATTGGTTATTGTTTATTGAAGAATAGTGGAGTGGTGGTGCTTTGTGCACAATTATTTTTAATAAATAATTTTGGTTTTTATCTGGTGTCGGGCGTGTGGTCTGAGGGTACAAGGGTTGGCGTAAGCCCGGAAATTCTCTGGCCGCCCAGTTTGGCAAAAGGACATGAATTTAAAAATTACTGTGGACAGAATACCCAAGAAGGCAGTCAAGACAGAAAAATACGCCACTCCCCCTATCTTTAAGTCCTTTGGGGAAGAAGAGACCAAGCAGGCGCCAGCAACAGCGGAGGTCAAACTCGACATTGCCTGCGCTCAAGGAGCCATGGAAGCAGCTACGAGTTTGGAGAGATTTCGAGGAAAAAGTCTCCGACGAGGTATGTGCTGGGAATGTACTTTACAATCTTTTTTAAATTTTAAAACATGATGTCCATATACAAACCTCCCAGATGTGTCCGAAGGCTCTGCGGAGGCAGAAGACAAACCGAAGGCGATGGCGGGGCCCCGTTCAGGCAAAACAGAGCAACCCGGGACTTCCGCTCGGGTGCGGCAGGGGGCAAGTGACCTACCCGAAGGATTCCAGGAAGGTGGCGTTCCATGTTCAGCTGTTTGTGGCGTCGCCCAAGAAAAAACGGACTTGGTTTTCCAAGGGAAAAGGAGCGAGTGCACGCTCTCCCCACAAAAATAAGGAGGTCCGGAAATGACTGATCGGTCCGTCGACAAATTGATGCAGACTGATCGCAGTCAGCCAAAACGCCGGTCCTCGAAAGAACTCCAAATCCCAGGCTCCCTTGCGGGACCTGGGAACCGCGATGCCAGGAGCGGCCCGTGTTTATTGGCTCCCAGCCCCGGGGGGTAAGGCTAATGATGGTTTAGCATGCCTCCGGTTGTATTGAGTAAATTTTTAGGGCGTTCGAGCTGGAGAGTTGCTTCAGCCCGTGCACAGTTTTTAACAGGTGGTGCAACAATCCACCCGGGTCGTTGCAGACTTGAGAGGAGCGGGTGAAAAGCCTATGAACAAATTAAATGAGTACCTCGGGGATTGTCTGGGGGCCTCCTGTCTTAATTGATTTGGCGGTACAGGTAGGTAAGGCCCGGGACCGTATATAATGAAATAGGGACGCAGAGTGACCCGGGCCGCGTTTAATCCATAAACGGGTGCCAAGTGCGGAAGCAGAGAGCGGATCAGCGGCGGAAGCAGAAGCGGATCAGCGGCGGAAGCAGAAGCGGCGGCGCTCTCCCAGCACGTAGCCCTTTGAAAGCACACCAGCAAGTTCACCTGAGATAAAGCCGCAGCTGACCAGTAGAAATAACCGGCAGTGAGAAATTAAAGTCGATCGCTTAGCGGTGGTGGAAACTTAAAATGCGGGTGATTCAGCTCAACCGGAAGCGCTCAGAAGCACCTATAAAAAGCGGCAAAGATGACTTCAACATTTAATGTAAGTTCTATCTGCTCTGCCCATCGAGGCACGTTTATATGTTGTGTGTCCTGCAGTATGTACAGCTCAGGTTTTCCGGCCGACAGTGCAGATAGCTTCACCTGCCAAAAATGTTTAGTTAATTTAGAGTTGGTCGGGAAAATCACGAATTGGAGGGACCGCGTTAGGAATCTGATAGCGATTAGGCAAACCGAAAATTGGATCGACTCGGTTTGTTTAGACAATTCGGCTACATCTGATTCAGCTTCAGTCTCTCAGGTCCCACTGTAGTCAGTGCGAGGCGAAATCAGCAGCACCAATTCAGCCACAGGGCGAGTGGGTAACAGTAAGACGGGGTCTAAGAATCCAAAATTTAGTCCCCAGCACCCAGGTCACCAATTCGGACCCAGAACAGGTTCTCAGCTCTCCGCCTTGTGGAAACTGAGAATAATAAAGTGCTCATAATTGGCGATTCCATAGTCGGAATGTTAGAATTCCAAACTATGTTAAACCAGCAGTTAATGTTAAGTGCCTTGCAGGGCCAAGATTTCTGGCAAAAGTCGCATTGGACCGTGTTGCTTATGAAGTATCTACCTTATTGCTGCATGTCGGCACTAATGATATTTATTTACAGCAATCTGAGGTATTAAAGCGAACTTCATCTCTCTATGCACCAAAGCTAAAACAAAATGTCGGAATTTAATTGTATCTGGTCCCTTACCAAGATTGTATAGAGGGATGTGATTTATAGCAGATTGCATTCCCTTTCACTGCTGGCTAGAAACCTGGTGTGCAAATAAAAGCATAGCATTTGTGAACAATTGGGATGATTTTTGGGAAAGGGCCTGGATTTTTCAGAAGAGATGGTCTTCATCCTAACTGGAGGAGATCTTATGTATTATCCCAAAATATAGCAGCAAACTGCCTGGTTGACTGATTAGAGCACCATCCAGGCCGCATCATGTGATCTTAAATCACAGGCTGTTGTTTATCCCACCTGTTATTTTCCTGAAGCTGTTACCATAATCCCTGTTGTGGGGCATCCAGTAAATTTAGTCTTGAAACAAACCATAAATTAATTGATAACCAAAAATAAGGTGTATAATTAGACCAAGGGATAAACCAGACACTCCACCAGGGCATCTGTAATAGAAATTTAATTAAAATTAAAACAAAAATATATCAGCAGTTCAGAAAGAACCATGCAGTTTTAAATGCTGTTTATTGAACATTCGCTCTCTCTTGGCACTAAAGCTGTTTTGGTAAATGATATAATATTAAGTTCAAAATCTGATCTGTGTCTTCTTACTGAAACCTGGCTTAGTAAATGTGACACTGTTCCCTAGCTGAGAGTCACCAGATGGATATTGTTCCTTCATAAGTCTAGAGATTCTGGTCAGTGAGGAGGCCTTGGAATAATTCATTGTAACAAATTACAAATCACTCCTAAAAATTTAGGCAACTTTACATCCTTTGAGGCATTCATTTTAAATATTAAAACAGATTTCAACACAATTATAGTGCTAGTCTACAGACCACCAGGCCATATTCATTGTTCATGACTGAATTTAGCAACCTTCTGTCTGATTTGGCAATAAATTATGATCAGTAGTTCTGATGGGGATTTTAATGTACACATCGATGTGAAACTGACACTTTTAGCAAATGTTTTACTTATTTGTTAAATTCAGTAGGATTTTGTCAGATTGTCAAAGGTCCAACTCATAATCATAACCATACATTAGATTTAATTATAACTTACAAAGTTGAAATTCAAAATTTAAATATTACTCCATTAAATGTAGTTATTTCCGATCACTTCTTAATTACGTTTGATTTAGTTCTGCCCATGTAGCACTCGAATTAAAACAAAGACAGTGCGACATCTAGATTGTAATTCTGCTTCAAAATTTATAGATACCTTGAGTAAAGTCGAGTGTAATTGTGGAAAACCATTTAGATCAGTTAACATCAAATGTAAGCGTGGAAAACAATTTAGATCAAGCTAATATCACATTATAATGTGACCTTGAGAGATACTCTGGACACAGTGGCTCCCCTAAAACAAAAAGTAATCAAAGCACATAGAAACTCTCCCTGGTTTATGAAAACACTCAAGCTCTTAAATTAGATTACGAAAACTGGAGCCTAGATGGAGAACAACAAAGCTACATGTCTTTCAAATTGCATGGACAGAGAGTGTTAATAAATATAAAAAAGCCCTCTTTAAAGCTCGCTCAGAATACTATTCTACATTAATAGATAGCAATAATAAAAATCCTAGGGTACTTTTTTAGAGCAGTGGCTAAATTAACAAATGGAAATTCAGATCAACAGTGCAAAATACCATCAGATATTAGCAGTACAGACTTTATGAACTTCTTCAATGAAAATTAAAAATATAAGATCCTGAATCTCAGCATCACAGTACAAACCAAATACTAGCTTAGCAGACCCTGTCTCACATTGCATTCAGCACTTTAATAATTTTAATCCTGTAACTGAGCAGGAAGTCGTAACTTTAATTTGAAAATGAAGCCACTACTTGTTCCCTAGATCCAGTGCCAACTAAACTAGTAAAAGTGCAATGGATGTTCTTGTAGCACCAATTCTAAACATTATCAATAATTCATATTGCATGGCACAGTACCTGATGCACTAAAAGTGTCGTCATTAAACCATTACTTAAAAGTCAGACCTAGACCCACATACTAAATAACTATAGGCCTATTTCAAATTTACCATTCTCTCAAATACTAGAGAGAAGTAAGTGCCAGTCAGCTTCAGTCACACCTTACGCATACAATCTATTTGAGAAATTCCAGTCTGGCTTTCGCACTGGCCATAGTACAGAAACGGCACTAACACGGGTTGTAAATGACATTCTGATATCCTCTGATGAAGGAAATTCACCTGCAATTATGTTGTTGGACTTAAGTGCAGCGTTTGACACCATTGACCATTCTATTTTACTGCACAGGCTAGAACGATGTTGGACTTACAGGCCCCGTCCTTGGTTCAGTTCTTATTTATCAAATCGATTGCAGTATGTACAGAAATGTGCTGACAGTACTCCATCATTATACACAGAAGTTGAATATGGTGGTCCGCAGGGCTCAGTACTAGGACCTTACTGTTTTCACTTTACATAGCTTCCACTGGGATCTCTCATTAGGAAACATAATGTTAATTTTCACTCAGTATGCAGATGACACCCAGTTATACCTTTCATTTAAATCAAATGAAGTTTCTCCGATGTTGTCTTTAATTAGTTGTGTTAGTGAATTAAAGGAATGGATGAATGAGAACTACTTGTCTTTAAATACAGATAAAACAGAGATGTTAATTGTTGGAGGGAATGGCTGATCACAGCAATATTTTGTCGTCATTTAACTCAGTTGGAATCCCAATTAATTTAACTGAATCAGCCCGCAATCTAGGAGTTATCTTTGACTCTAGCATGTCATTTAAAGCGCATATTACAAAGTCGTCCAAAACCTGTTTTTCCATCTTAAAAATATTAGGAAATTAAGGCGCTTTCTAAATAAACAGGATTGTGAGAAATTAATTCATGCATTTCTCTCTAGTAGGATTGACTACTGCAATGCGGTGTTCACTGGCTGTTCAAACTGTTCTCTATACAGCCTCCAGTTAATCCAAAATGCGCTGCAAGAATTATTACAAGAACAAGAAAATATGAACATAACCCCAGTTCTTAAATCTTTACACTGGCTCCCAGTTAAATTTAGGGCAGATTTCAAAATCCTCCTTTAACATATAAAGCATTAAGCGGCCAAGGTCCGGCTTACTTGTCTGAACTTATCATGACTTACAAACCTGAGCGCATTAAGATCTCAAGATGCCGGTCTGCTTAGGATTCCAAGGATTAATAAAATAACAGTGGGAGGTCGAGCTTTTTAGTTACAGGGCCCCTAAACTGTGGAATGGTCTTCCTGCTTCCATAAGAGATGCCCCTCGGTCTCAGCCTTTAAATCCCGGCTGAAGACTCACTACTTCAGTTTAGCATATCCTGACTAGAGCTGCTGATTAACTGTACATACTGCATCTCTGTTGTTAGTCATTAGCACTATAACATAAGTAACATGATAATTATATTTGAATACTAACCCTCACCTATTCTGTTTCTTTCGGTACCCAAATGTGGCCATTGGTGCCACGCCCACTCCAAGTTGTTTGCCTGCCAAGGTAAAGTCATCCCTGATGGAGGATCACAGGAATCATGGGGGGGGTCCTTTCATGACAATGTTTCAGCCGGGCATGGCCAAATGGAGATGCAGCTAGATGGATGAGGTCCCAGGACTCTAAAATATCCAAACCAAATTATGTCATATCATCTACTGTTAAACCGTAATTCTAAAATTTTTATTATGCTGTCTTAAGGAATTGTTCTGTTGTGTATATTGTATTGTATTGACCCCTATTTTTTGACACTACTGCACCAACCTACCTGGAAAGGGGCCCTCTTTGAACTGCCTTTCCCAAGGTTTCTTCCATTTTCCCTACAAGGTTTTTATTGGGAGTTTTCCTTGTCTTCTCAGGGGTCAAGGCTGGGGGCTGTCAAAAGGCAGGGCCTGTTAAAGCCCATTAAGCACTTCCTGTGTGATTTTGGGCTATACAAAAATAAACTGTATTGTATTGTATTGTAAGTGGATGGGGCCCTACAAGAGGGCCGGTATGATAACCGAGTGGCCGGCGGAAGGTAATCATCCGGGCAGCTACACAGTGCTTACTCCCAGAGCAAGACAGCCCTAAAAGCCGCCCCCGTAATTTAAAAGTAAAGAGGTGCAAACAGTAAAGGGTCTCTTTTTACTTAATTGAGAGACTCAGACTGTGGACAAGCCCCAGATTAAGCAGGAGACCCCAAAAAAAAACGGGGTCTCCTGACAAAGGTATAGAAGCAGAAAGAAAAACACCCTTAAGGCGGCAGGGTATCTCTCCCAGCAAGAGAAGGGGCGCCCTAACATTTCCTTATTGTTTTCAGTCCGTAGGGGAGAATACCAGAGGACAGAGGCAGTCTAGGGTTGCGAAGGTTGGGCCACTTTTGCTTATACTGTCCTTGGAGAGAGGGGACAAGATATCAATGGGAATAATATTCCCCTAGGTTCTCCAGGGACCAAGATACGGACTAATCAAGGCTCAACGGAACGCCCTCTTGGAGGGAACTTCCCTCTGGGGCAGGCCGCCAATCTTTATAATTGCTGGGGAATACTTGGAGGATGGCCGGCTGTTTATCCCGGGCCCTACCCCAAAACTGCCGGTGGAGCCCTCCTGCAGCATGGAGGTTCCAGAAAACAGCAGGGCATCATGGACAATGGAGTTTTATGCACCGCCCTGCTGGATGCCATGAGGGCCACGGAGGGAGCTTTTCAGGGAGGACTGAAGAGTTCTTCGGCCCATGACCGGAAGTTCGCCCTAGGAAGAGCAACGGGCTTCCCGGGGGGAGAAAAGCATTGTTTACCCTGGCCGGAAGGAATAAGGACTTATGGACTGTTGATTGGGAACACTTTGGTCGGGGGAAAATAAAGGACTGTGGGAACTCCCAGGCAATGAGCTGAGTTGGGAGGCAGGGTGGCTGCCCCCTGGGAGTGGAGTTGTGATTTATTGGTTATTGTTTATTGAAGAATAGTGGGGTGGTGCTTTGTGCACAATTATTATTATAATAAATAATTATTGGTTTTATCTGGTGTCTGACGTGTGTCTGAGGGTACAAGGGTCGAAAACCCTAATCTGTCACAACATATATATATATACACACACACATATATACATACATATATATATATATATATATATATACATATCTACATATACACACAAATACATATATATATATATACACATACACACAGTATATCATAATGTGGCGGTACAGGTATGTGAAACCCATACAGTATATATATATATAAACATATATATACATACATACATACACACACACACACACACATATATATATATATATATATATATATATATATATATATATACTGTACATATATATATATTGTAAGGTAGTGTGGAGGATATGACCATTTATCCTGCCAATACCCCCAAAGCCAGGTGGAGCCCTTCTTGAAGCATGGAGGTCCTCAGAAGACCAGCAGGGCATCATGGACAATGGAGTTTTATGCAAAGCCCTGCTGGATGAGCTGAGCTGGGGGGAAAGGGGGTGGCAGCGTCCTGGGAGCTGGAGGATTGTATTATTGTGATTTATTGGTGATTTATATGAGTATTGTGGTGGAGAGTGTGCTTTGTGCACAGTGGCGACAAAATAAAGTCAACTTGTGGACTTTACCTGGTGTCTGGAGTCGTGGATGGGGTTCAAGGAGCGAGCGCCCCTATAGTTCACAGTGGCATAGTTGGCAGGATACTCTAAGCGTCATTTGCAGAGGACCTGAAACAAAAATTTTTGTGGAAAGCAACCTGAACAGACAGCGAGTCAGGAATCGTCACAGCATCGCCTGAACCCGAAAATTCGAGTCCAAAATGGGGAAGAAGAAGGGCAAGCAGGCAATATCGCCAGCGAGTGACCTGTGTGTAATGGCCAACGCTGGGAGGGTTAAGGAGGCCTTTCAAGTCCGGAGAAACCTCCAGGATTCAGGCGCTCTGAAGTGCGTGATGGGAAGCGTTATAAAAGAATCCTTTTGTTATAACTCACTTTGTCCCATGCATGTACCTGGGAAGATCACCTGGAGGCTCCGGAAAAGAAGACTGCCCTGGAGACAGCGGCCCGCTCATGTCGGAACCTGAGCACAGGGAAAAAAAGGCATGATGGCAGCCGGCGGGGACACGGTAGCAAACCCGGTGCATTCTGGGAAGGAGGAGCTCGCGTCCGCTGTTTAGCCTTGGCCCGAAGGAACAGACTTGGTCTTTCAGAAGGGAAGGGGAGGCGAGCTAGGCATCGCTCAACCCACAAGAAGAGTAAGGAGGGTCAGGAAATAGCTGATCGGGAGGTCACAAAAATAATAAAGACAGACCCAGGTTCAGCGAAGAGGCAACTCGACCCTCTGAGAACTCCAAGTCCCAGAAGCCTCCAGAGACCCGTCAGAGCACGCGTGCCTGAATCGGGCGTGCTCATTGAGCTCCGGCCGCAGAGAAGACAGACAAGGAAGTAAGTCTTCTGCTGGTCGAAATAAATAATATTGACTTGCGGGAACTCGAGCGCTTGATCGAGCCTGTAAAGAGTTGTTTACAGGCCCTGACGACCATTGAGAAGATTGTCAGGGAATTGGGAGAGGTAGCCAAATCGCCGTTGGAAGCTGAGGGACTATGTGCGGCGATTTGGTGGGAGCCTCCATATATCATAATGTGGCGGTACAGGTATGAAACCCGTGCATATATAAAACAAGAGGGACGCAGTTTAATCCGGGCCTGCGTTTATTAAGTAGCGGGTGCCAATACACAGCGTGCCCTACAAGAGAGGCCGGTACGTTAACCGAGTGGTCAGCGGAAGGGCTAATCGATCCGGGCAGCGAACAGTGCTGATTCCCGAGCGACGGCCCCAAGCGCTGCCACTGGTAATGTAAATCAAGGGGGTGCAGACAGTAAAGGGGCTCTCTTCATTTAGTAGAGACTCAGACATGGAAAAAGCCCCAGATCAAGCAGGAGATCACGAAAATAAAGGGGTCTCCTGACAAAAAGAATAGAAACAGAAAGAGAAAAACACCGTTACAGGCGGCAGGGGTTTCTCCCAGCAAAAGAAGGGGCGGACCTAACATTTCCTTGTTGTTTCCAGTCCGTAGAGGAGAATACCAGGAGGACAGAGGCAGTGTTACGGTGCGAAGGTTGGGCCATATTTAGCGGAACTGTCCTTGGAGAGAGGGGGACAAGATGTCGGTTTGGACTAATAATCCCCCTAGGTTCTCCAGGGACTAAGATATTCATGTCAGAAGAAGACTTCCCTCTCGGGCATCCCGCTCGAATAATAATTTGTCGCTGGGGGAATACTGTGAAGGATGGCGGCCAATACCCTCAAGTGGAGCCCTCCTGCAGCATGGAGGTCCCCAGAAGACCAGCAGGGCATCATGGACAATGGATTTTTTATGCAAAGCCCTGCTGGATGCCGTGGGGTCTGGGAGGGAGCTGCATGGAGGACCGAGGGCTTCTTCAGTGCCCTGTGACCCGGAGGTTCAGTCATAGGAAGAGCGGCGGACTTTCGGGTTGAAGAAAAGAACTTTACCTGACCGGAAATGATTGAGGATCACATGGACTGGGGATTGAGAACACTTCGGGTCAGGGATTATAAAGGACTGTGGGAGCTCCCAGACGGAGAGCTGAGCTGGGTGGAAGGGTGGCAATCGCTGGGAGCTGGAGGATTGTATTATTGTGATTTATTGGTGATTTATATGAGTATTGTGGTGGAGAGTGTGCTTTGTGCACGTGGCGACAAAATAAAGTCAACAGGACTTTTACCTGGTGTCTGGAGTCGTGGACAGGGGTTCAAGGGCGAGGCGCCCCTATCGTTCACTATATATATATACAGTGGTGTGAAAAACTATTTGCCCCCTTCCTGATTTCTTATTCTTTTGCATGTTTGTCATACAAAATGTTTCTGATCATCAAACACATTTAACCATTAGTTAAATATAACACAAGTAAACACAAAATGCAGTTTTAATTATGGTTTTATTATTTAGGGAGAAAAAAATCCAAACCTACATGGCCCTGTGTGAAAAAGTGTTGCCCCTTGTTAAAAATAACCTAACTGTGGTGTATCACACCTGAGTTCAATTTCCGTAGCCACCCCCCCCTGATTACTGCCACACCTGTTTCAATCAAGAAATCACTTAAATAGGAGCTGCCTGACACAGAGAAGTAGACCAAAAGCACCTAAAAAGCTAGACATCATGCCAAGATCCAAAGAAATTCAGGAACAAATGAGAACAGAAGTAATTGAGATCTATCAGTCTGGTAAAGGTTATAAAGCCATTTCTAAAGCTTTGGGACTCCAGCTGAACCACAGTGAGAGCCATTATCCACAAATGGCAAAAACATGGAACAGTGGTGAACCTTCCCAGGAGTGGCTGGCTGACCAAAATTACCCCAAGAGCGCAGAGCGACTCATCCGAGAGGCCACAAAGACCCCAGGACAGCGTCTAAAGAACTGCAGGCCTCACTTGCCTCAATTAAGGTCAGTGTTCACGACTCCACCATAAGAAGAGACTGGGCAAAAACGCCTGCATGGCAGATTTCAAGAGCGAAACCACTGTTAAGCAAAAAGAACATTAGGGCTCGTCTCAATTTTGCTAGAAACATCTCAATGATTGCCAAGACTTTGGGAAAATACCTTGTAGACTGATGAGACAAAAGTTGAACTTTTGAAGCAAATGTCCGTTACATCTGGCTAAAGGAACACAGCATTTCAGAAAAAGAACATCATACCAACAGTAAAATATGGTAGTGGTAGTGTGATGGCTGGGGTTGTTTTGCTGCTTCAGGACCTGGAAGGCTTGCTGTGATAGATGGAACCATAATTCTACGTCTACCAAAAATCCTGAAGGAGAATGTCTGGCCATCTGTTCGGTCAACTCAAGCTGAAGCGATCTTGGGTGCTGCAACAGGACAATGACCCAAAACACCAGCAAATCCACCTCTGAATGGCTGAAAGAAAAACAAAATGAAGACTTTGGGTGGCCTAGTCAAAGTCCTGACCTGAATCAATTGAGATGCTATGGCATGACCTTAAAAAGGTGGTTCATGCTACAAAACCCTCAAATAAAGCTGAATAACAACAATTCTGCAAGGATGAGTGGGCCAAAACTCCTCCAGGCGCTGTAAAAGACTCATTGCAAGATTATATAAGCGCTTGATTGCAGTTATTGCTGCTAAGGGTGGCCCAACCAGTTATAGGTTCAGGGGCAATTACTTTTTTACACAGGGCATTGTAGGTTTGGATTTTTTCTCCTAAATAATAAAACCATCATTTTAAAACTGCATTTTGTGTTTACTTGTGTTATATTTGACTAATGGTTAAATGTGTTTGATGATCAAGAAACATTTGTGTACAAACATGCAAAAGAATAAGAAACAGAAGGGCAAATAGTTTTCCCCCCTGTATATATTATATATACACTCTTTGGGGTCGAGCAACTGTTGCTGGGGGCAGAATCCATCAAGGAAGAAAATGAAAACATTATTTGTACAAAATCTTAATTTATTTATCCATTCCTAAATAATTAAAAAGGGCAGGCTATTTCAGTATCAGTGCAATACACTGTTTGTTAAAACGGATGACTCCGCTCTTACTGTAAGTCTGCATGGATATTATGAACTATCATATCTGTTCAAGTTCTATTTAAATTTTTAAATAAAAGGAATTTTATTTAGTGAAAAAGAAATATCTTTGGTAGGAAATGTAAGTTAAATGTAGGCATCATTGCATAAATTTTTTTTCACCATACAAATGTAAAAGTAAATTAGCTTACATTCCAACCAAAGATATTTGTGTCGACTAAATCAGTGTCAAACTCAATTGCACAGGGGGCCAAAATCCAAAGCACACTTTAGGTCGCGGGCCGAACAAGATAAACATTTATTGAACACACTAAAACTAAGTAAAACTTTTAAAACTTAACTTTTTTGAACATAAATATGAATAAAAAAAGACAGGAATATTATTCCGGAATAAATCAACTGAAACCTTAAATAACATAATATTTTGCTCTCCATAAAAATATATCCTGTCTAAATTATACAAGTTTTAAAATAAAGTAAGCGTTAAAAGAACAAACATTCAAATTTTTACTCTTATGTAAATTTATATAAAAATAAACTTAAATTTTAAATATCCCAAAAGATTTTGCTCTCCATAAAAATATATCCTGTCAAAATTATACAAATTCAAATATGAACATGCTGCATAAAAAAACCTGGAAATATAAATAAAATGTGTTCTTATCAGCAATAACAAATCATATAATTCAGTTGTCTTTGCTCTTATGTCATTTTTATCAGAGCTGGACGCCTGGCATCTTTTTGGCAAGAAGTTCGTTTATGTTTGATGTGAGGTTCTTGTTTGGAATTCTCAGGATGGACTGCAGGTGCTCATCGTGAGGCTTTTTATCTCCAAAGTTTGATTTGGCATCGTTAAG
>NW_024379097.1:0-5393 GCF_016835505.1 Polypterus senegalus
CCCCTCAGCGTCCTGCCTCCTATAGCCAATAGCACCTTTGTGTGTGAAGCTCATTGAAACAGCAGGCGGCCATTAAAGTATCCTTCATTCACATCTCACTGAACGGCCTGCTGTGCCTGTTTCAGGGTGGAGGCTCAGGGGTCTCTATGAGTGAACTGAACACTGTGGCTCACCACACACACACACACACATGCACACTCAATGCGTGGACTTCTACTGTTCAACTGCCCTCTAATTCTCATATTGTGAATTAAACATATAGAGAAAAACATAATTTACAACATAAAAATAACAAAGGTCTTTTCTATTATCAATTTTATTATTATTAAAAATTTAACACAACAATCATTTTCAAATAATAAGAGGAATTCACTTTTGACAAAAAGCCAACCTTTAAACAGAGGATTGTACATCTCAACACCCACTGTAAGAGCCATTTCCTAGTTACATAAGAATCATAAATGTTTTACTAAATGATAGTAGATAATCTATGGGAGGTTCCTATAATCCCCCTCAGTTGAATTGAATTGGTATCTTCTAACTATTTCTAGCCTCTTTGACTAAACATTATCCTAAGTTAGTGATCAACCTTGCCATGTGTACAGTGTAGAGGGCACATGATTTTAAACCATGCCTATCGTGCCTGGCGTACCTTGTGTGCGTGTTTTGTGTGTCAAGAAACATGTAAGACAAAGCACTTGATTTGAAATTGCTGCGCCGTACGTTTAAAGTGTACAGAAGAAGTTAGGAATCCTGAAGTATAGAAACAACTACAGTTTTACAAGAAAAGCTAAGTTTAGAGAAGATACATTTTTTATATTCTTGTGTGGATTTTTGCTTTGAATTTTCACTAAATATTTTAAAACAAACTTTTGGACTGACAGATTTCTTTCTGCATGTGTTTTACCCGTGCTTGAACTCGCCTTACACCCTGGCGGCTACACCCACCAAAGCCAAAGCACAAATAACCTTTCAAAGCTGAAGACCCTCCTGTTCTGAGACCACTGATATGAAGCTTTGTACACATTTAATGAAAAGAAATAACTAAAAGAGATAATAACTAGAGGAGGAAAAAGGGAGTGAGACAGAAACGGCTTATATCAACACATAAACACATAGGATGGGAAGAAGGACGACTGTAAACACGAATCACTACTTGTTAGAGACCACCAGGAATAACAATAAGAAAATCTTAAAGTGTTCAATCAGCTCCTGAAATGTTCACAGTCAGAAGTCATTAAAGTGCACTGGAGACACCAAGCAGGGTTTGTACAAAGGTGACCTCACATCAGGACAAATCAGGACAGTGGCCACATATCAGAAATCAAATGCCAATGATCTTTTGTGCCATCTTGGTCTTCTCTCAACTAAGTGTCAAGTGTGAACGGTGAAAGTCAGAGTGTGTGAGATCTTACACAAAAAAAGAAAAAAATAACCAGACAAGAATACTATTAAGTCTGAGAGGGCTGGCAAATGAAAGCCTGATAAAGACAACATCATCACCTTAGACACAATCCAGCCCACTTTCTCTGACCCATATCACTTGTAGTTCATACCATCCTGGCACATGTGGAATACACAAGCTGCAAAGTCAAAGTCCTGATAAACAAACTACAGCTCAGTACTTAATACTGTTGAACAAGCAAAGCTGACCAATCAACTCACCATTTTTGGACTCTGTGCCACTGGAATTAGATTTTTGACCTCCTCACCAACAGGCCTCATCATGAGATTGGCTGAATGACATCCTCCATGCTGACTCACAACACATTGCAAACAATTGGGTTGTGTGCTAAGCCCCCTGCTATGTTTGAAGATGATGAAATTTATGGTTAATCCACCATTTTAGGGAGATCACCATCAATGATGAGAGGAGGTCTGCCTGCTGACTCAGTGGTATCAGGTCAGTAATCTCACACTAAATGTTAGTAAACCAGGAGCAGGGCAGAGACTTCAGGAGGAAGAAAGAAGACCACACTGACTTTGACATCGGACAGGGTGAGCACCTTGAAATTTCTCTGAGGGACCATTAAAGACAAACTGACATGCGGACAACATATTTCATCCCTTGTCCAGTAGGTTGCCTCTCCTTCCTCAGATGTCTGACCAGATTTTATTTTTTTCCATCTGCTCTCCTGAACCTTAACATGTGCACAGTGGTGTCTACAAAGCTTACAAAGTTTCAAACAGCTTATCTAGTGAGTCACTTGTAAAGTTTCAGATTTGCATTTTATCTGTGAATTTGTCACAACGCTCTGTGTCTGCACCAGTGAAGAGCGCAAAACAGAAATCAACTGAATTGATTTGAGCTGAACTGGGAGATTCAGGGACAGTTTCTACCCACAGGCCATAAAGTTGTTGAACAGTCAATCACAAGAATAAAAAATGTATGAATATACTGTGTGTATATTTATATACCTTGTACTCATGTATTTAATTATTTGTGCTTGTATTATATCATATAATAATTTCCTTGTCCCATGTTCCCTTGAGAATAAAATTAACTTGGTTTGACACGATTATGGTCATTTTAAACATCAGGCATCTCTAAAATCAGACACAGGCCGAGAGTTTGAAAGGGCAGCTGCTGAATTCACGTTAACAAGGCACATAAATTTTAAAAGAGAATTGATAATGAAATCCGATCATTCACTCCACTTTTCACAGTCTGTGCTTTACTATTCACAACAACATCATTATATAATCACACCATGTTTGTGTTAAGCACAAATAGTTCAAATAAGACACTTAAAGTAAAAAGAGCAGCTGCTCAGGGACCTCAAACCTCCAAAATATCCGACATAAACGAAGTGTTTGTGTTGTTTGTCGATTCATTGATGGCTACGGATACATAATCAGCTCTGCTGACTCCTACTATCACATGACTTTGGATTTCTTCTGCCAATACGTGAACCTGTTTCATGTATTCAAAAATTTTTCTATTTATTTATCACTTGCCTGCTCCAGTAAATGACTGCAACAAACTGTTTTACTTCCACCATTCAGTAAATTCTTTAATAAGCTTGGCAAATATTCATGTAACATGGAGGGAAGAGCGTGTTGGTGAGTCAGTGAATGTCAGGCTGTTAATTTAGATGTCAATTTTCCTGCACTGGACCTCCAACTGTGGTGGATCAAGAAAGATTCCTGCTCCAAAACTGAATGGACTCCGAGCTCTGTGGATGCAGTGGAGGACAGAGGATGTGCCCCCTGTTCTGTGTGCCATTGTGTGTACGGCACTGCACTCCACTCCTCTTTGAACACGTCCATGTTTTATTGTCTGATGTCTGAACAGTTGATGTGCACAGACGCACAGGACACACAGACACAACATCTGGAGACATGCGGTCACAGACTTGACTGTTTGTGTAAAATGACTGCCAACAATATTGATCTCACTTGGATCCTTGTGGCACAATGAAAAAGCACAATGTGAACATTCTCTACTATCTCAGTTTCAAGGGAGGAAATGTTTCAGTTAAGATGAGTAGTTCATATTTACTTTAGTTTAAATTAGAGGTGACAAGTGAATAAGTTGTGATGAGCCTCCCACAAACCAGAACAATCTTGGAGCACATTCTCCATTCTACTCACACACTGTTCATGTCCAATGATTGACCACCAGGCAACACAGCACCAAAAGCACATTTCTGTAAAGTGACAACAAAATTATGATGAAGTTTTAGTAAATGGAAAATAGATTTCAGATAACCTGCTGCTTCAAAGAAAGGACAAGAAATTTGCCAACAGGGAACATGCAAGAGAAAAAAAAAGGTTTAGTAGACATATTTGTGTATCTAAATCACAGGTGAGAACTCACCGAAGCCATCAGTGCAGAGCACAGGCACAGCAGAACCAGGAAGGCAGCGAGTTTCATGGTGGGGCTGACACTGAGATGTATGTTGTGATCAACAGCAAGACCTCCTTATATAGCAGATCAGGCAGGGTGGGACACGTCTACAGGGTGGGGATGAGGACATACAGGAATGAACGCCAATTCAAATCAGATCTCATTTGCCTTGGAAGAAGAACAAAAATAAATTGCAGTCAAATTACAAACTGTAAAGGTCAGGTCATCAACTCCTGCTAATTTGTGTAATTATCGTGTTATTATTCTGTGCTGGACACATTCTGTTGAGAAGTAACAGTGTTAAACCTAAAAAGTCTTCATTTGTGTCCAATATCAGTACAAAGAAACATAAATTTAATAGGCACATCACCACATCTTTCTAATATGAAATTAAGAACTTGGGGTTGATTCTCTGCCCCTCTCCTCATGGCTGTCTGTCTGTCTGTCCACGTGAAACAACTCAGCTTCCAGTGGACTGATCTTTATGATTTTTGTTACGCTTGTTTTTCACGCATATTTGTCTGAAATGCTAAATTTATATTGAGAAGAAAGTGTTCAATAAGTTTTCGAAACAGAAAATTCTTCATTAAGAAAACATCAGCCAATTTTCAAAACTGTCTTTCTTAAATAAAGCACCAAAGAATGTTATCTTAATTACTTCCAAAATGGTTAATTAAGTTCCAGTTAACATCACATGTGAGATTTTAATTTTTTGATTTATGTTTGTTAGGCTGCACTTTTTAGGAATGTCCTCAATATGCAGCGATTGTTACAATAGACATTAAAGGTTTGTATACAGACACCATCCGTCCATTATCTAACCCGCTATATCCTAACTACAGGGTCACAGGGGTCTGCTGGAGCCAATCCCAGCCAACACAGGGTGCAAGGCAGGAACAAATCCTGGGCAGGGTGCCAGCCCACCACATGGCACACACACACACACACAAACACACCAAGCACACACTAGGGACAATTTAGAATCGCCAATGCACCTAAACTGCATGTCTTTGGACTGTGGGAGAAAACCAAGGCAGAGACGGTGAGAACATGCAAATTTCACGCAAGGAGGACCCGGGAAGCAAACCACACGGCTCCTAACTACAAGGCAGCAGCGCTACCACTGTACCAGTTGAAGTGGATCACATGGATTATCTCGTAACAATGGCTCCTGTGAAGAGGTGGATATTATTAGCCAACAAGCAAACAATCACTTTGAAAAAGGAGATGTGTTGGGAACAAGGAGAAATGGGCAAACATAAGAATCTGAGTGTCTTTGACAAGGGCCAAATTGTGATGAGTAGAGAATCTCCAAAATGGCAGGTCTTCTGGAGTGTCCCTGGTATGCTGTGGATGGTATCTACCAAAAGTGGTGCAAGGAAGAACAACTGGTGAACTGGTGACAGGGTCACAGGTGCCCAAGGCTCAATAATGCATGTGGGGAGTGAAAGCTGGCCAGTCTGATCTATTCCCACATAAGAGCTACTGTAACACAAACTGATGAAAACCTAATGCTGGTCACGAGTCCAAGGTGTCAGAACAC
>NW_024379098.1:0-4326 GCF_016835505.1 Polypterus senegalus
TAGTGTTAATCCCCCTAAAAACGAAAATGGGGAGGCCACCCCACAGGAAAAGCGGAAGGGTTTTGGGCCAAAAACAGAGCCAAGAAATTTTTGGGGCGCCCAAGGACTGGGAACTAGCGGAAAAACATCAACTGTTTTAAAAAAGCCCCATTCCCCAGGGTGAAAAACAAGAGAAGAAAGGGAAAGAAATTTTTCCCCGGGGCCCAGGGGGGTAAACCGCAGGCACTGTTTAATGATTTTATTCTACGGGGCCCATTGGCACTATTGGGTTAAGAAGTTTTTGTTACACTGCGTCCCGAAATGTAAATGTAAATTAGATTCGGGGGAATTGTGATGTTATTTGTTGGAAAAATAGATTAGCCCCAAACTAAACTCTCCATAAACTTTACTGGGTAAAAATGCCTATTTGGATTTTTGCCAGTGTTTGCGTCATAACATTTTTTGGGAGTTTAGATCTTAAAGGGCCCAAAAACCCCTTCGTGGGCCAACAGGGGAAAGGTTTCCTAATGGCTTCAATTCCAGCAGAGCTTAACCCGACAGCCCCTCATTTGTGCCCCCATCGGCTTGATTTTTTGTGAGTTCCAGGCCCAACGTGCCCCCCGGCACTATACATTTCCCCTGACGGTTGTCGGGGTTTTTTCCCCACTTTGGGCCGGGCTTAAGATCTTTAAACCCAGTTTTCAAATATGAAGCAGATCCCCATATTGTTCGGGTTTGACCGGGTTTGGGATCACCATCCACCCTTTTTCCTCCACGAATTCCCGGGGTCCGGTCTGCTGAAATCCACCCCGGGCCAAGGCGGAAACCCAATCCCAGGCAGGGTAACCCCCACGGACACAAAAAAAACTAGGGCCAAATTTAAGCCTCCACCTAACCTGCATGTCTTTGGACTGGGGGAGGAAACCAAGTGCCCAGAGGCCCAAAAAGACCGGGGGGAAATAAAACCCCCGCGGGAGGCCCCGGGCAACCTGGTTCCAACTCAAAACAGCTCCCGCCCACTTCCCCTGTTTGGGATCACAAATGGAAACGTAAAAGCCGTTTGGGGGGGCAAACCAAAACGAATCCTCGATGTTTCCCCATTTACCCCTCTGGAGGATCTACTGTCAAACCCCCTGGGCTGGGGCCAGTTTCCCTTTAAGTTTTTTGACCTGGTTTTAAAAGTTTTTCCCCCTAAATTTTTTTTGAAATGTAGATGCATATTTTATTATCCTTTTTTTTTAGATTTTTTAAACAGAAAGAGTTTTTAATTTTTTTGTTTAAAAATTTTTTTTCATATTTCTGTTTTCTTTTTTTTTTTTTTCCCTTTTTCCCCCTTTTTTTTGCCCCTTTCCCCGGGGGCCCCCGGTTAGAACCACTGGGCCCTTGTGTCCAGAGATGCCCTTTCCAGTGTGTTGAGGAAAGTGCCCGCCCCTTTTGGGACCCCGGGGGCAACAGGTGGCAAGCCCCCGGCTTAGTGTTCCCCAAGTGTCCCCGTAAAGCATTTTTGGTGGGCCAAGGGGTGGAGCCAACGCAATGATTCCTATTGGGTTGTGGTATACTGATGTGGGCTTTTAAAACCGCGCAAAACTGCGCTTTCATGGGCAAAAGAGAAAAAGGCAAGGGGGGCAGCGTTAAAAAGTTCGCTTTTTAAAAAGCCCGGTTCCATGGACACTTTTTTTCCAGTGGCAAAAGATGATAAAGAAAATCAGACAATCATGGTCCAACCCAACAGATCCAAAAACTGTGCCGAGAGGGGTTCATCCCTTTTGGGAAATTTTTACCCGTTTGAAGTGTAGCCTCGAGGAAAAACCCGGGGGGGTTCTTGGCCTGGCTTTGAAGCTGTTTTGCAAAAGATTAAAATTGTATCCCCTCCAGTTTTGCAATATAGGTTTCAAAACCCGTTTCCATCCAAAAAGTTCAAGCCAACCGGTTTGGCTGTTTCTCAAAAGGGAACCCTTTTTTTCCCGAACAGCTTAGCAAAAACCCAGATAAAAAGGGAAAGCCTAAGTATTATATTTGTTGCGGGCTTTCCCCCACTACTTTTATGGCGGATCAAACAGAACGGATCACAAACCTTTTATCTAATCTTGTAAACCTTTTTCTGTGCCCAAAAAAGTTTCAGTTGCCTTTGCCCTCCAGCATTACAACCTCGTGGTTTTAAACCAGGTCCTGAAATGTTTTTTAGTGATGCCCCCAGCAGATCCACTACAGCGACAGAAAAGTGGTCAGGTGAAGTATGGCACCGGCTTTTTAAGAGACAAGTTCCCCCAACAAGAATCAGGCTGATTACCAAAAAATGTCAGGATCAGCACCATCCCCCAAGGCAGCAGACAGAGAAAGATAAAAACCTCCCCCCCAAAACCACAGTTCTAAAGGCTGACCAAACCTAAAAGAAGACCCCCAACTTAGCAGTCAAGAAAATGGCCATACAGGAAAGACGCCCAAAACGGTGGTTTATAAAGGTCAGAGAGTGATTATCCCAAAATCAACACCAGAAAAAAAAGACGGGTAGAAGTCACATTTGAAAGTGTTAAAGACAGGACGGAACCTTATATTGGCCCAGCATGCAGAGGGAGAAAAAGATGTAAGCAAAAAAGTCTAGGAGACGCTTATACAGAGCAAAAAAAAGACAATGATGTCTCATGAACTTCCTAAGACCCCAAATCATCAGATCGCTCTTTCCCGCACAACAGTAAAGATTTTTCGCTGGTTGACCACATTCGGGCTTTTGGGAAAATAGAGCTCTACCCAATTTTTTCAGAATCAACCATCAAACATTGTAAGGCACAGTTTGCCCCGGGGTCAACCTGATAGAGTAATCACCATAATGGGGCCCCCGTTTGTTGCATTTCAGACGCTTTGTTTCAGCATGGGGAAATTTTAACATTGCACATCCTCCCAACGCACCCAAAGGGTAAAGATAAGGCTGAAGGCCGGAACAGCAAAGAATCTCATCGGAATGCGGACGGGGTTGACGCTTTAAGGATACCCAGTGGGGTAACACACCAACGAAACAATGGACAGTGGCCCAGCACAGAGCTTCAAGTCCAGGCGCTTTAAGACGCCTTTTCCTCGCCAATGCATTGTTTGAGCCCAGTGTTGGACAAGGTTGGGAGAAACTACATCGGGGAAAACAGATAGCAAAGCTTTCTTTTGATAACAGTGCAAAAGATCTTCCAGAGCTTTGGGGGGGGAAGAAATTTGGGATAAAGCCGCCACCATGTGATCAAACGGGCATCTGAGCTGGGATCCTTGCAGAAGGTAGCCCAGGTCCAACTTAGAAGGAGTAGATGGCTACTGTATCATAGAATAGAGTGGACTTGACGCCGCAGGGGTCCTCTATGCAAAATTCAGAAATTTGGACGGGCAACTTTCAGTCAATCGGAAGAAAGCGGCAAGGCAGAGGAACACGAGGAGGAGGAGCGGTCATCTCCTGCAATAGTAACAACACACTCTGTTCACTAATTCCCGTGCTGATGTTAGTGATGCCACCCCCCCACAACATACCACCATCATGCCCCGCTTTGGTCGGGTGTCCAGGCCTCCCAACAGACTCAATTTAGATGTCCCCTCTTTTGCAGTTATTTCTCAGTCATTTTTTCCTACTTGTATGCTTGTATGTTATTGTTGCTATTACATTGTTTAAAAAAGTATACTGTAGTATGTACACATGTATATAGATATAGACATACTGTGTTTACATTTAAGAAACTGTGCTACTTCCTTTAGGTCTATTATGAGAAAAACAATAATTTTACTTGGTGTCAATGGTAATTCTAGTTATACACTTGATGGCCAATTTTTTTCAGAAGGAAAGATGTTAGGGATGTTAGCTAGCAGGCTGCAGCACACTATGATGATGTCATCAGGCTCAGTCACACCAGTTTGCTTTTTGGTGTGTGTTATTGCAGCAGTTTAAAACACGACCTTTTTTAACGGGTTGCTCACTACCGTCATATTAACTTGAGAAACACATATTGGGGATGTTAAAAGCCGGGGAGATGCATTGTGCACAGTAGTCATTTTCCTCGTGTAGAGAAACATTTGTTTGTTATAAGTAAGAGTCAGTAGTGTCCTGAATTAATAAGAAGTGTGCATTAATGACCAGAGGTGGGTTCGCTTTGCATTTTACTTGTATTGTATGTTTTTATACATTAAGATGCAAAGTTGTTTAAAGTGTAATGTTTAGCGCTTATATGTTGGGAATGTGCCTTAGTGTTTGTTACATGCAGCAATATTATTTAATAATAGTTTATGGTATTACATCAATGTACTTTTTCTATATGTTAATACTATGTACGGATACGTTTTTTTTGATTTTTGGAAAATTCTTTTTACTGCCGGGGT
>NW_024379099.1:0-16515 GCF_016835505.1 Polypterus senegalus
CGTCCCTAATTCTCCAACTTCCCGTGTAGGTAGGAGGCTGAAATTTGGCAGGCTCATTCTTTACAGCTTACTTACAAAAGTTAAGCAGGTCTCATTTCGAAATTCTGCACGTAATGGTCATAACGGTCAACAACGTCTACCATGTTGAACTTTCTTATTTATGGCCCCATCTTCTCGAAATTTGGTAGGCGGCTTCCCTGCACTAACCGAAACCAATGTACGTACTTATTTCGGTGGTATGATGTCACTGTCGGCCACCATATTGAACTTTTCAACAGTCTTTGTTACTTATGGGCCCATTTTCAAGAAATTTGGTACACGGGTTCCCAACGCTAACTTAATCCTACTTAGGTACATATATACGCCATAGCCTCACCTCGGTCACCGTGAGGTGGCTGGGTCCCCATCCCAACACCTCCCACGTTGTTGGCTGCCTGCCTATATAAGACCGTCGCACCCGTCTCTACATTCCTTCCTTGCTTCGCCACGGGATTCACGTCTCCCTACTGATAACTATAGCCCTAATTTGTTTAATCCACGGCTTCTCCGCTGTTTTATTGTTTGTTTATTACAATTATAGTTATTGTACACTTACTTTACATTGCTCAGGTACCCATTACCTTTATCATTCCAACCCCCATTACCATGTCTATCGAGATGATCACTATCAATCAAAGAACTGTCACTTACCGAGTGGTTTCCATGCCCGGAGATAGCACCTACCTTTTCCATTCTCTTTGTTACATATTGCACGGCCATATCAGGCTCACTCTTGATATCCGGAAGAACATTCTGTCTTATGTGTTGAATGACTGGGACAGGTTCAAGGTGTGGACTGATGACGGTACAGGAGATAATTATACTACACAGGAGTACTAGAAGAGTGAAATACTTAAGCCCTTCACCTATGGTTCTGCATGTGAGTTGATGGCTACCGCTGAATTGTTCGGTTGTTGCTTTCAAGTGTACCCGAAATAGCCAAATATTTTACACTCTTTCGACATACACCGCCAATGCCTCTTAAACATCTTAGATTGACAGGGTAGCGATTTCAGTAGTGGGTAACTAATGTTTATGAATGTTTAAACTCTCAAAAAGCTGGATGTGATTTTATCAGGTGAAACCGGTTGTGTGCTTATAACGCTTGTCCAGATGCTAAATGTCACTTCCTTCACAACAAATCCTGCAAATACTGTCGTGTGAAACAAACCATGAAACTCAAACCGATTATGACAGCAGCAATCCAAGCTGTGAGATCTGAGGCAGATTACTGTTCACATGGCCAACTATGTCGTTACATGCTCAAGAGTAAAGCAGCGCACAGCAGTCGTATTCTAACCGAGAGGGCGAACGACAACGATGGCATACAAAGAGATCCTTAACAAATAATTATTGGCATATTTTCGCTCAGTTTAATAAGGTTTAATTTTCTTTTTAATAAAAATTTTAATGCAGTACTTTGCTTTGCTATGACGGGTATTTTGCTGGTATATATATATATATATATATATATATATATATATATATATATATATATATATATATACACAAACAGTGACAACACAATTACATTGACAATCATGTTACGTTATTTTCAAAATATTTCCTTTTCTTTTTCATTACTTCTTTAACACACTACTTCTCCGCTGTGAAGCGCGGGTATTTTGCTTTCTTATATATGTGCTCCTCGACATTCAGGGTTTGAGGAGAGTGGGTTTTATGGAGGTTACTCACTGGCAGGTGTGTTTATGGTGAGAAGAATAAAAGTGTGTGCCAACATCAAAGGTGTTTTGTTGTTATTTAAGTTTAACATTAGTAGAAGAGAATGGCTGCTAATTATAGAATCCCGCTGCATTTGACAAGAGAAAGGCATATGAGTGCTGGAAAAATGAAGATTTAATATGGACACGGGTTACTGGGCTTAGAAATAAAAAAAAAACGCACTTGGGGTTGGACTATCGCTTATAGGAACAGCATTGAGATGTCAATTTGAGCAGAAGACCTGAACAAAGGTGAAGGTGTGACTATTCCGATAGAAATGTTTGATGTCGTGTTTAAAGGGAGAAAAAAAGTTGTATCATGAGGATATTCCGATTTTACAGAGTTAAATGGGCGAGTGCTGTTTCTATGGTGGATTATATCATCGATTTGGAGCAGAGATACTCCTGATGGGTAATTCTACATGAAGTTGGTCTTGTCCGATGTGAGAGATGGACTTCTGAAGTGGAGCTCCGCTAGCAGCGGTGTTATTTTTCATATTATTTGCTTATTATCCTGAGATATCCTGTATTTATTCAACCCGAGAGGGACTGCTACAGTATATGTAAGCACATATAAACATGGCCAACAAGAAGGGGTTTCGAAAGAATCGAAAACTAAAGCTACATCCAAGCTACGATCAGCAAGCCCCAGTTCAAGATACCCTTTCAGAGACAGACCTGGATCAGATGGGCAAAGCACAGACTCCTCTGGACCACGGTCCGCTACATCGTCGCCGGCTGAGAGCAAAAAGTGGAGTGAAGGTGCGATCGTGAGTGCAGATGTGGATAGCTCGCCGATTGGAGAAGATTACCTGAAACTGGAAAGGGCCTTGAAGTCCGCAGCTTCAAATACGCAATTACGAGCCGGGAGCAGCGAGGACACCGGCTACAGCAAAGTCTGCTGCTTCATCTACGGTACAAGAAAGCACAATTGAACTATCTGAACTGAAGGTGTTGCTCGCTGAGCTCACGCAAGATATAAAGAAAAGCAGAAGGCTAATGAGAAAGCAGCGGCAAAGGCAAGCGAAAAAATGAGAACAGGAGGTGAAACAGGAGATGAAACTGGCAAATGAATGGCTGCGACAGGAATTCCAACAGGCAAATGAAAGGCTGCGTCCAAGAGGTGCAACTTGAGCTTCGACAGGTGCTGGGTAAAATTGAAGAGCGCATTCAGGAAAACTCGGTTAAACTGAGCACGCTTACTGATCAATTGGAGGATCTCAAGGAGACATTCACGAATCGGATTGAAATGGCCGAACATTTAGCTGCCAGTGCCGAGGAAAAAGCAGTAAATGTCAGCTCCAAATGCAAAAAACTCAGAGAAAAACTCGGAGACAGACTGGCTGCTTTGGAAGATGGGAGTAGAAGGTATAATGTCAGAATTGAAGGTCTGCCTGAGAATCGAGAAAGTTCAAACCCTGTGAAATTCGCAGCTGAACTTTTTTCTAAAATAATTGGGGGCGACTTTAAAGCAGAATCTGAGATAGCAGCGGCTTACGCGTCTGATCAAACACCGTCAGACCCGACCAAGATCTTTTATAGTTCGTTTTGAACGATTATCATTTAAGCTAGAGGTGATGGCACTCCTCAGAAACAAGGAAGATATTATATATGAAAATAACCACATTCGTATCTTCCCTGACTTCTCTCCAGCAACAGCTACTAAAGCGCAGCCTTCTACAACATTAAACAGCGGTTACAGCAAACCAGCATCAAATACAGCCTCTTGTATCCGACAAAACTGAAAGTGGAATGGCAGGGTCAATTCTATGTCTTCGCTAGCAAGGAAGAAGCAGAAAAGGAATTAAGAAAGCTGATCCCGGGACTATTCTGATACATAATAGTGAGTCATGGCGGATAATGATAAAGCAAGGATTAATAATCTATTGTCTGATCTATTCGTTTTAAAATACGTGTTTTTATCAGCATATATTATCATATATTCTCATTATTACTTAGTACTACTATGGCGCTATCTGTTTGTTTTATTGTGCTTAATTTTTCTTTTTTCTCCTTTTTTTTTTTTTTTCTAATTATTTCATCTCTACCCTAAATGAGACTGTTCAATATCATACCCTTGGTTTATTGTTATTGCTATTACTGCATTACTGCATTAAGACTTGTTATGCTTATTCTGGACACATTTTTAACACCATCCCCCAGGTTTATTATCTGGGTGTATCATCTTAATGCACTAAAACTGCTGTAGACTATTTATATATATTTTAAGTGCAAAACTCTTTTTTTTAAGATATCTCTATCTTTTAACCCTAAAGCACCACTGCATTGGGGCTTGTTTTGCTTTGGACGTGCTCTGTCTCTGGGTATGTCAGAGGACTGGGACTGTGTGAAGTGGGTTTTAGCCTCACTTGGGGAGGCAAAAAGAGTGGGTGGGGGGTTAAGGGGGGGAGAGAAAGAGAGCAGGCTTGATCTATACCTAATCTATCCTCTCAATCTTTATAATTATAACTACCAACGTAATAATAAGCTGCATGACAACAACTCTAGGGGAAATAGGAAATTAAAGACCTAAACTGTTTCACTTCCAGTTAAGACTATAAAATGACATCAAAAACTCAGAATCAGTGTCTCCATGATGGGACAGTTAACTTCGTAAGCTGGAATGTTAAAGGCCTGAATCACGAATTAAAGAGAAAGTACTCTCTCACCTAACAGGTCTAAATGCTAAAATAGTATTTTTACAGGAAACCCACTTACTAAGCAAGGATCAGTTCCGGCTGCAAAAAGACTGGACTGGCCAAATGTTCCATTCTAGTTTTGAAGAAAACTAGAGGTGTGGGAATTCTCATACATAGAACAGTACCATTTGTAGCATCAGATGTAGTATTGGATCCTGAAGGGAGATATGTAATGGTCATGGGAGACTTATCTAACTGTAAAATGATTTTGATAAATGTTTATGCACCTAATGTTGATGATAAGGAATTTATACAAAATTTATTTGCATCCATTCCCAATCTGAACACTCATAAAGTTATAATGGCTGGGGACTTTAATTGTGTTCTAAATCCACTTTTAGATAGGACTTCCTCCACAGCATCTAACACCAAAGATAATTACAAAGTTTATAACTGATCACAACTTATCAGATCCCTGGAGGTTTTTAAACCCAAATTCAAGAACATATTCTTTCTACTCACCAGTACATCATTGCTACTCAAGGATTGATTACTTCTTTATAGACAATAACTTCTTGCCTAAGATTAAATCTTGCAAATACGATGCTATTGTTATTTCTGACCATGCACCTATGATCTTGGAGCTAAATTACTAAGCCCCATACACTCACCACGCAGATGGCCTCAACCCGCTTCTATTAGCTGACGAGAATTGTACGGAATTTATATCCAAACAAATCAAATTCTTTCTAGAGACAAATACATCCCCCGAGATCTCTGCAGGAATACTCTGGGAAACTCTTAAGGCCTTCTTAAGAGGACAGATTATCTCATATCTTTCCCACAGAAATAAATCCGAAGCCAAGAAAGTAGCAGAGATAAAAGCGAAATTACTAAAATAGATGAAGAACATGCCAGACTACCAAGCGAGACTCTACATAGGAGGAGGCAGGCTCTACATTCAGAATTAAACCTCTTGACAACTAAAGAAACTGAACAACTAATTTACAAATCCAGACATCATTACTATGAACATGGAGAAAGCTAATAAGCTTTTAGCTCAACAAATTCACAAGCAAGAAGTCATAGCGCAATCTCGGTAATCACTAACACGAACGGAGATAAAATCATCGAACACAAAAATATAATGCACACTTTCAGAGACTACTATAAATCCCTATATACTACTGAGTTTAAAGAAGACAATACACAATCTAATGCATTTCTGGATACATTACAGATACCACAAATAGGCGCTTTAGTGTGGAGGAACTTGATAAACCTCTGGCATTATCAGAATTACTAGATGCTATAAAGTCACTCCAAGGCGGGAAAGCAGCAGGCCCTGATGGCTACCCTGCAGAGTTTTACAAGAAATTCTCCGCTCAGCTAGCTCCCCTCCTATTAGCAACATTTACAGAAGCCAGAGATAACCAATCTCTTCCACAAACCTTTGCCAAGCACTAATCACTGTCTTTCCAAAACAAAATAAGGACTTATTACAATGTGCATCATACAGACCAATTTCACTTCTGAATAACACGTTAAAATACTCTCTAAAATCATAGCTAGAAGGATGGAGAAAGTGCTCCCCTCGGTAATATCACAAGACCAAACTGGATTTATTAGGGCCGACACTTATCTTCAAATCTTCGACACCTGTTTAATGTAATATACTCACCAACTAAATCAAACACCCCAGAAATATTATTATCATTGGATGCAGAAAAAGCATTCGACATGATTGAATGGAAATACCTTTTTACTACATTGGAGAAGTTTGGGTTTGGCCCGAACATTTGTGCATGGATTAAATTACTGTATACTAACCCAGAAGCTTCAGTTTGCATCAACAACATTTGCTCAGACTACTTTAAACTAGAACGTGGCACTAGACAAGGATGCCCTTGTCACCGCTGCTGTTGCGTTGCCATTGAACCACTGGCAATACATTGTCGAAATACTGATCAGATAAAGGGGATTAGCAGAGAAGGACTGGAACAGAAAATCTCATTATATGCAGATGACATGGTACTGTATATATCGGACCCAGAAAATTCTGTGCCTGCAGTCTTAGCAGCACTCACAGAATTTCAAAAGATCTCTGGTCTCAGAATTAATCTGAATAAAAGTGTACTCTTTCCAGTGAATTCTCAAGCATATAATATTAGATTAGACAACCTACCTTTTATCATTGCAGAACAGTTTAAATACCTCGGGGTAAACATCACAAGTAAACATAAAGCTCTATATCAACAAAATCTCGCCGTCTGCATGGAAAAAATTAAACAAGACTTGCATAGATGGTCAACCCTTCATCTCACACTAGCTGGAAGAATTAACACTGTTAAGATGAATATTCTTCCTAAGCTCCTTTTTATTTCAAAACATCCCAATATACATTAATAAATCATTCTTTAAGCAATTAGATTCAACAATAACCTCATTTATTTGGAATTCAAAACATCCACGCATCAAAGAGCGACCCTACAAAGACAAAAGGCAGAAGGCGGCATGGCTCTACCTAACTTCCAGTTTTATTACTGGGCAGCAAATATACAGGCGATAAGAACCTGGACACAAATAGAAGAACATACACAGGCTTGGACCGCAATAGAAGTAAAATCCTGCAGTACTTCTTTGTATTCCTTGCTCTGCGCTCCAATAAACACACGTTATCGGCAATACACTAATAACCCAATTGTGCTCCACTCACTTAGAATCTGGAACCAATGTAGAAAGCATTTTAAGATGGAGAAGCTTCTATCTGTGGCACCCCTGCAACCTTCACAAACATATGCAGTTTTTAATATCTGGAAAAAATTTGGAATTAACTTGCTTAGAGATCTTTATATAGACAACGTCTTTGCATCCTATGAACAATTACATTCCAAATTTAACATTCCAGCTACACATTTCTTTCACTATCTTCAAATCAGGAACTTTGTTAAACAGAACCTTCCAGATTTTCCTCATCTTGCACCCTCATCCATGCTGGAAAAAATATTGCTCAATCTTAAGGACTTAGACTCCATCTCTACAATATATAAAATCATTTTACAATCCCTCCTTTCAAAGATCCAAGAGGACACTGGGAAAAAGATCTCTCAATTAATATATCAGAAAAGGAGTGGAAAGTAGCAATGCAGAGAATTCACTCGAGCTCCATATGCGCAAAGCATACAATTATACAACTCAAAATTATATATCGAGCACATCTGTCTCGACTAAAACTCTCCAAAATGTTTCCAGGGCATGATCCAACCTGCGAACGCTTCAACCAAGCCCCAGCCTCACTAGGTCACATGTTCTGGGCCTGCACCAAATTAACATCATTCTGGACAAACATTTTTAATGACCTTTCAGACAGCCTTGGACTCACAATCCCTCCTAACCCATTAACAGCTGTGTTTGGGGTTCTTCCAGAGGGGCTTAAAGTGGAGAAGGACAAACAAAATGTGATTGCATTCACTACACTGTTGGCACGCAGACTTATTCTGATAAACTGGAAGAACCAAACTCTCCTCTTTAAGTCAGTGGGAAACCGATGTGTTATATTATTTGAAGTTGGAAAAAATCAAATACTCAGTTAGAGGATCTGTACAGACTTTTTTCAAAACATGGCAGGATCTAATCAGTAATATTTTAAAATAAGTTCTTGTTGGTTTTGCAGATCCCTCCGAACAAATGTGTGACTGGCACATGAACCATTACTGGAACAGAAACTAAACAGTCCGATTGCCATTAGAGAGCTCATGAGATGCACACATGGTGACTGTCTCTTGTCCTGCATTGGATACAGCAGTCAATCAAGAGACCTCTTCTCATTCAACAGCTGTCATCTCACTTCAGTGGCATTTCACAGCCTGTTTCTGTTAAAGTCCAGAAAAACTTTGTTTCTGCAACAAAATGTCACCATATATCATGGCATCAGATTTACTTAGCTGGACTTACAATCTTTCTTTGATTGCGAACTCCTTCCACTCTGGAAAAGCGATTTGTTTCTTCACCAGCTATTCTCAGGTATGTGCAGCAGACCAAGAGTCATTAGTGCAGTACAGTCACTTAAAGTCTTCGTTCGTAGAACACCAACTGTCCTTCATTGATAAAGCGCCACCACTGAGTTGGAGAGGCCTTAACAACCACTAAATTGAGAGGCCAAATTAAAATATTTGATATGCCAAATAAAGAAGGGTGAAGAGTAGAGCGAACACATTACATAAAACAATGCTTTATCAATCATATGTATAATACAATACAACACTATTAATGACAATCCTAGACTCTCAGTTCTCAGGCTCATATCATAAATAACAGTTAGAGATAAATTAATACATTTAAACCAGGCTAGTGAAAATGTTTCTTCAGTAGGATAATAAACTAAACAAAATAAACACATTGCATCAGTTATACATCACAGATGTCTTAAATTATAACAAGATGTTACATATTTGAACTTAACTCAGCGTTTCTCAGCCTTTAAGTATTTGTGACCCGAGTATTCATAACAGTTTTAATCGCGTCCCACCCCCCAATGTTTTTTTGAAATGAAGATGCATATTTTATTATACCTACTTAACTTTTATCGACATTTATCTAACTCTATATTTATTTTTCTAGTATCAGAATGTAGTTTAAGTAATTTAATAAATTTAATTTCTTTTATTTTACACTGCACTGTATTCTTTTCTCCCCTTCACTGCTGACCTTTCCCATGTGTGTAATATGGCGGGTGTCCACTAGAGGGCGCCACTGCACTTCAGTCCCACCCCTCAGTCCTCCTGTTAAAGTCTCCATTCGTCTGACTCTCTGATTGTTTCTCATTCTCTCCTTTCATGTTTCACTGCTCAGGATTTCACTGAATGCTTTCTGCTTTTATCTTATTGTTTTCCTTTTTGTATAAATTGCTGTTTAATATTCAGAGTGGCCACAAGAGGCAGTAGTTTAGCGACTGATCAATCAGTGGCACCTTCTGTCCATTCCTTGTCTTTCTTATCTGCTTTTCAATATCAGGTTTGTGGACAAGGTGGGCCAACTCTGGACAAGGTGCCAGTCCACTGCAATGCCACACATGTGCACCCATGTCAAGTGTGTGCCAACTGACCAAGAATTCATTAATTGCAGATGTTGGAGCTTTCAGGGTACCAAGAGTGAAAAATCTGGGGACAAGGAGGAGGTGAAGTATAAAGTTTAATGTGACATCAACTAAAACACCAAACTCTGTCAGTATGGCTGACATCTGACTGACCGGTGAGTCCTCGTCTTCAGACATTCACAGTGAATTCATTCTGAAGTGAAGGACCCTTTGAGAGACCAATGGAGGGTCACAACATGTCTGGTGAGTGGACAACACTCCAGTCCCATCTGTCACTCTCAGCTCCTACATATAGTCACTACTCAAGAGCTCTCCATACTTAGTCTGTATAGCGCCTTTCAGTTGTGCTGATCCAGCAGGACCACACGCCTGTCCTACTTAACAGGTGACATAAAAAAGACACTTGGGGGCCTCAGTAGTTGATGAGGTCTCAGCCTAAAGGACATGTGGCTGTGAATCAACAGTGACCCCTGCTGGTCAGACTGGTATACTGAGGTGTCTCCCCTCATTATGACACAAACACCTGATTGGCTACTCAAACCCAATAATAATGGAGACCCTGACACTCGCCGCACTCGCCTCACATTCTCATCCACAAATTCAATCACAGAGGTGCTGCATCTTGTGAATTTAATTTCACCCCAATCTACAAACACAAAGAGGACCATCATTTGTGGGGACATCAAGTGACCAGTGAAGGGTACTTACTGGTCAGTGGTCACATGGTGTCAGACGGCTGATTGTTATACTGGAGTCAGGACCAAGCCAAAACCCTGGATAGAGGGGCTCAGTGAAAGGAGGTGTTGAACCTGTGCAGGAGGGTCATTGTGCGTGAGACGCTATAAAATGACAGAGAGCCAGCAGGCCAGTCCAGATACACACCTATTCTGGGGCTGTAGGGGCTGATTACAGTCTGCTGGTTATTGTGATGCACAGAGTACTGGGAATGAGACCACCCAAACACCAGGACTTGTTGTTGTTTCCAAGGCGGCACTCCCAGCCCCATCCTTTCCTGCTCAGTCCTTTATATGCTCCAATCCTCATGAAGCATCCACTGCACTCCACCTCCCAGTAACAGCGAGTCCCAGTCAGAGCCTCTCTGCACAGAACTTGAGGCCAGCAGTCAAATCTGTCAGGATGATCAGGATATTCACTTTTGTCTTCTCAGCGTGTCACCTTCTTGTTCCCTTCAGACAGACGGAGGTCTCTGTGTGCTGTGTTGATGTCCAGTGTGAGGGACAGAAGTCTGAAAGGAGAGAAAAGAAAATGAGTGAGGAAATCTGGGAGTGTGTGCGGGACTTGGGTGGGAGCACAACACAGACAATTAACAAGAACCAATCAGAGAGCTGCACTGATGAGAATCTGTAAAGAGGGATTTAAAATTAAATCATAAAAGACGGCAAAAGACAACAAAGAGAAAGGCAGGCAAGTTAAACATTTGGAAGTCATCTGAGTCATCTGAAATTATGATAAATACCATAAGGTCACCGTGGAGGTCAAAGTTCTAATGGACTGTCCACACTGACCGCTGGCTTTATTAAAATTACACTTTTACTGTCAAAGTAAATTTAAAGTTAATTTAAAATCAATCCACTGCCATACTTCACAGACACATAAATTATTTCAATAGAAGTTGCCAATCTAAATTTGTTGATTTTAAATTAATCGGATCCATCCATCTATCTATCTATCATATAGTGCCTTTCCCATCTGTCATTGTCTCTCTTTCTTTCTTTAGTGTGTTTCCTGTCATCTCTTATTATTATGTGACTGTCATTCTTATCCAAGGTGACTCCCATCATCTGAGATTCCATTGTTTCCTTTACTTTTCTTTCTCCAATTGTAGCCCAGGCAGGTGAAGTGACTTGCTGAGGTCACATAGTGATGTCAGTACTGGGATTTGAACCCACAACCTCAGGGTTTGAACTCCAAAGTCTTCATCACCGCACCACACTGCAATCTTCCTTTATCTATTATATAGCACCTTTCATGTATATCTGTCTATTTTAGTGCCTTTCGTCTGTCTACTGTATTTGTCTTTAACTCCTTGTCCTTTTTTGTCATTTTCTCTCAGTGTTATAATGTCTTTCCTATTATTTATTACTTCAGTGCTCTTCTCATCTTTCTCTTATATAGTGCCTTTCATATTTATGCATTATATTCTGTCTTTCTCTTTGTTCTCTCCATCTATCACATCATTTTCTTTCCCATCTCTTACAGTATATAGTGACTTTAATATCTCTATATTATATAGTGCCTTTCACATCTGTCTCTACTGTTTTATCACTGAGATGCCCCAGTAGTTTTGTCCCTTCCACTTTTAAACACAAATCCCACTTTTCAGTCAAATAAGTGTAAACTGACCCCAGTGACTGTCACCCGCCATTCTTATTCCACACAGCAGACTCTTTCTTTGTATTTCGACTTCACAGATTATTTGGAAACAATTAATCAAATTCTGATGGCTCACACAAAGTGATTCAGAGCCCTCGCCTCATGTTTTATCGCTCATTATCTGGAGGTAATAAAATGTCATCAAGCCCTTCCTGTGGCTCTGGATGAGACTTCTACTCCTCTCACTGCCCACCCGGCCCACTCTTCTTGATGTCTGATGGCCTTTTTCTCCCAGCTGTGACGTTCAGCTCTTTCCATGGAGGTTGACTTGGATTCAGTTCAGGGCTCATAGCAGACACTTCACAACATTCCAATGTCTTCTTTTCCCCCATTCTTGGTGGTCATAGCTTTTTGTCCTTTGATCTCAGGAGATTACCTGAGTCTCTCTTGATGTTTTCTTGTTTTTTCTCCACCATTTCAAACTCTCCTTCTGTTCAATCTGAGGTCAGCTTTACTCTGGTGGTCTCATCAGGGAGGTGGGCTGCAGTCCTGAAGACCCTCAAACATCCTAAGAATATTAGCAGCTGTGCTCATTGGAACATGAAGCTCTGTGGAGATGGTCTTGTAGTCTTCACCTTGACCACCCTTGCTGTGACCTTCTTCATCTCCTCCTCTTCTCTTGTCCTCATTCAGTGTAGGGCACACAATGACACAACACAGCAGAGTGAGGACTTGACTGAGTGACTGAAGACCCTGGTGACACTCATTAGAGGAATCAGTTAGCTGGAGATGTCATGACAGTCCAGTGAGGTCTTTAAACTTCTAAGGACCCCTAATAATTTTCTCTGCCATTTTCATTTGTTTAACTTATTTCACATACAATTGTGCTTCATTTTTAAAGCAACACTTTAATCTGTGTCTGTATATACAGCCATATGAAAAAGTAAGTGCACCCTATGAACTGGATTTTATTTTTGTTTCCTTTTGGACACATCAAGACTGGGTTCAACAGATGCTTTTGGTGATTCACTGGCGAGTTCCTATCCATAATGCACCAGTCACTGGACCGCCATCACTCTCATCTCTTCAGTCACACAACACTCAGACTTTCATATCCTAAGCCTGTCCTGGTCTATTAAAACTTAAATGATTATAATTGTGATGATCCATTCAGTCAAAGCACAAACTCACATTAAAAGTTCTCTGCTCGGAGATTTTGCATATAACTTGATAAATGTTTTGTATGTCTTTATTTGTAATTTAAAAGCAATGCAATTTAGTGTTAGTTTGGTGAGAGGCATTCGTGTTGCTAAAGTCTTTCTCTCATCCCACATAAAGCCAGGTTAGCTTAACATATGTTCTTGGGGTTGCAGGTGCTATTTCCCCCATTGGTCTGAGATATGGCTGTTTGGGAATTGGCTTGTCTCAGAGGTACCATGATGTACTTTGGCTGTAGGGGTTGGACAGAGCCCATAAATCTGCTTGCTCAACCACATTTTCTCTCTCTCTAACCAACATGATGAAGAAGCATCTCTCTTGCTAACCTGTGATGATGTAGAAATATCTTTCTCTTGTTAACAACTGGTAGACCATCACACCATGAACTGACAGGAAGAGCACAATGAAGAGCACAGCTTCAGCCATATTGAGACAGGCTTGAGGCCTGTTCTGAAGAAAGCTGAGCACCAATGATGCCTTAACTAGAGACATTTGAAGTAACTACAAGTTTGTGTGCCAACTGGGCTACATATCCACCATTTAATCAGGTTGTATAGTTTGTCAATATTTCAAATGTACTTTGCATTTTGTTATTATTTATGAATATTATCAATAATACATTATTTTTATGTGTAACTTAACTCCTGCTTGTCTTTTTACTACATCTAATTGCCTGAGGTTTATAGATATTGAAGGGAAGGTGGAGATAAGTTATATACAATAATACCTTATAAACAGTGGTAAGTCTGTGAGATTAGGCATTCTCAGGCTACATATAATAATAACACAATAGGGTAGTAGAGCAATATATATATTACTCTACCAAGATAAAATACTTACCTCAGATGTTTTGTTTGGGTAATGGATTAATTTTTTTTAAGTCGGCTGTTTATGTTTATGTATGTGGTTTCTGCAGAGGGCCTTCAAGACCACCCAGCCATCCCTGTTGAGGGGTCAGCTCAGAGATCTGCAGGTGGGTGAGCCTGTAGTTGTCCTGATGATGGACTATCTGTCAGGCAGAGCACAGTCTGGGAGACTCAGGACTGAGTGAGCAACCTGGAGCAGCTCAAGGAACAGGCCTGTCTGCTTTACTCTTCACTCTGCGCACCTCACTCTAGAAAGAACAAAATTTCTTTTAATGCATATCCAAAATCACCCAAGGAGAGTCTCAATAGGGCTTTACTTGCCCATTTTTTGAGAAGCCCCTTACTCCAGATTCCCAGACAAGATAAGAAACAAACTACCAAATAAGTCTTGTAGGTAAATAAAATGGAAGAAATCATGAGGGCAATTCAGAGAGAGACCACCCTGTATGTAGACGGGTGCGCAGTGAGTATCAAACACAAGTAATCCTCTTCACAAAGCTAGATGGCCAATCCATCATGGCCTCCTAAAAACACAACACAGCAGTACAAACTACAAGGGCAAAATGCAAGAAAAAGATGAGACCACTCAGTAAATACAGAACTACCACATATGAGGACACAGATTTGTATAAATTCATCAAAATAAAATAGAAACTAAAGAACAAAATGAGAAATAACAACATCTGACCAGCATGCTCATTGCTGGGACCACAGCCAGGATTTAGAGAGGAGTCAGACAAGCAGGCCTCATAATGACTTCTGTGACTGTCACCATGCACAGCTCTTGTCATCGTGTTGAACAAAGGCAGCTAGACTCCACAGGACAGGAGAAAGCAGAGGGGTCTTATGAAGCAATAGAGCCTACCTAGAGGAATCACAAACACCTGTGGCGCCAAGTGTCCCCAACATTATGGTGCCTGAAATGAGGGGACTGTGTAGAAAAAGTGCTGTGTGACTGAAATGTCTGTAAATAAACTTAAATGAAAGTCTGCCGTGGTGCTCTTTAATCACGATTTCTAGAAATGTTTGATTTGTAATTTGAAACTGTGGAGCAGAAGGGTGAATCAAGGAGAAATGTGTATTTGTGTTAAACATTTTGGAGGTCACTGTATAACAGACAGGTCAGGTCACTTGCAGACATTCACAGAAGATTCTGCACTTATGGGGTGTGTTGATAAGGGGATGAGACAGGGTAGAGAGTCAGGTGAGCACTTTAGGAATTGTCTCAATTTAACATCAAGCAGAACCAAACAAACTGCTCAATGACTTTCAACAGGCCAGAGAGCCTCTATGTCTAGTCACTACTCAGGAAGTGGATGAAGAGGTGGTCCACTCCACATGTAAGTGGGGTCCATATCAATGACAGAATGGACTGGATTGGAACACAAAGGAACTTGAGAAAGAAAGGGCAGAGCAGATGCTTTTCACTCAGGTGGCTGTGATCATTCAATGTTGTCTTTATAACTCACTAGCAAAATACCCGCGCTTCACAGCGGACAATTACTACATTAAATTTTTATTAAGAAGAAAGTGAAACCTTTTTAAACTGTGAGAAAATATGCCAATAAGTATTTGTTAAGGATCTCTTTGTATACCATGTTCTCAGTTGGGCCTCCGGTTGTAACATGACGCAAGCTGTGCACTGTTACTCTTGAGCATGTAACGTGATAGTTGGCGGTGTGAACAGTAATCTTGTTTCAAATCTCACAGCTTGGACTGCTGCTGTCATAATCAGTTTGAGGTTTCGCGGTTTTGTTTCAATCTACAGGCGGTATTTGGGATTTGATGTGTTGAAATGACATTTTGGCATCTGTCAAGCGTTTCCAGCACACACACCCGGTTTCATCGATAAAATCACATCCAGTTTTTGAGAGTTTAAACATTCATAAACATCAAAGTGTCTACTGAAATCGTCACCTGTCAATCTAAGATGTTTAAGAGGCATTGGTTGTCAAAAGGTGTAAAATATTTGGCCATTTCGGTACACTTGAAAGTGACAACCTGAACAATTCAGCGGCAGCCATCAACATAGTGAAGGGCTTAAGCATTTCATTCTTCTGCAGAATATTATCTCCTGTACCGTCATCAGTCCACACCTTGAACCGATCCCAGTCATTCAATACATAAGACACAATGTTCCTCCGGATATCAAGAGTGAGCCTGATATGGCCGTGGAATGTGTAACAAAGAGAATGGAAAAGGCAGGTGCCATCTCCGGGCATGGAAACCACTCGGTAAGTGACAGTTCTTTAATCGATAGTGATCACCTCGATAGACATGATAATGGGGGTTGGAATGATAAAGGAAATGGGTACCTGAACAATGTAAAGTAAGTCTAAAATCCTACACAATAACTATAATCGTAATAAATGAACAATAAAACAGCAAAGAAGCGCTGGATTAAATAAAAAGGCTGTAGTTATCAGCAGGAGATGTGAATCCTCGAACAGGAAGGGAATGAAGAGACTGGAGTGACAGATGGCATTATATAGGCAGGCAGCCAACAACAGGGAGGCATTGGGATGGGGACCCAACGCCTCAGCAGTGACTGAGCTGCAGCTATGGACGTATATGCGTAACAACAACAACAACAACAATTTTAT